>NC_081447.1:1451956-1560785 GCF_007210705.1 Tigriopus californicus
GCGTTCGTCGAGTAAAACTCAGGACGAGAATTTCAGAGAGTGTGTCCAAGATCGAAAGTTGATAATTGACGGAGAAAGCCAAAGCATCAGTTCAAAATCGGTTTGCATCCGGGAATAACGCTGTAGTAATCCCCATTGCACAAAGGAAGGCAGTGAGTGTCGAGCAAAGTTTGGAACATTGTACGAGGAACACTCACTCGTGCGACCCACCAATAATGCCCCATCGTGCCAATAGCAACCTTCAAGACTAGTTTTGGAACGGCAAATGTAATGTATCAACGTCCTCCAAGGGCAAGGTTTTCGTCAAAAGGCGCTCAAAACTTCCAAACATGAGGCAATTTCGAGCCAGCAACGGCCAAATGGCATTGCGTTCATTTCTAGCCCTAATTGTCTCTCAGTCCTTATTGTTGGGGCTGGTCCATGCCCAAGACATGGGGGACATGGGGGACGATGGAGGTGGTGGAGGCGGTGAGGACATGAGTGATGTGCTTGACCCGTCAATGTTGGGCATCGATGGGTCCGAGGGAGATCTGAATGAATTGCTTCTGCAAGGGCGTGCCGGTGGTGGGATGCAGACTCTGGCCACACTGAAAGTACAGTCCTTACTAGCCCTTCAAGAGTTGGGTGTGGTCATAGGGGTGGCCTTTATGATGGGCACGATCTTCTTGTTAATGGTGTTCCTCGAAAAGATGATTGTGAGTGTGGGCACGAGATTTCACAAGCGCTTTGGCAAGCCTGAAATGGACCCCGAAGACGATCCGGCAGCCCTGGTGGGCACGTTCAAGCGCTACAAGAACTAACCATCAACAAGGATTGTTGTGCTCTCTTACAGGTGAACTGGAGTTCGAAAAAAAGTGCTTTCTATTTTTATAGACAATCCGCTTCTGTGAAGCTCGTTTTTGAATAATTCTAATATTGATAATAGCAATAAAGTTTTGAATACGTCGGTGCATTTAGAGATACTTAATCCCTGGGGTGGGGGGGGGAGTTTTATCCCCTCAAGGCAGAGGATCTACGTAGAATACTCCTCACTAATGACCTCTTGAATGTCCTCAAGTCTAGGTACGACTCGCAACATCTCGTAATGAGTTGTCACTGGATGATTATGGGGAATGAGCGGGTCTTCATTATCACTTGAGCTAGTTTGACTTGAAGTATTCTGCTTGGAAATATCATCAATAAGAGGAACATGATTTGAGCCGCCTGCTCGTCCTGCTTTGGACAGAGGTCTGAATTGCCTTGTGATGTGATGGGTGAAAGGCAGTTCAAGATTGGCCAAGCCATCTTGTTCCAAACACACTCGGAGCTCTTTTTGAAATTGTTCAAACTTCGTTTCCCTTGTCCGAGATTGATCATTTTGAAGCTTTGGCTGGGCTTTCAAATTGTTGAGCACTTGTCTTTGTAGGGCGGAATAGCTGTCTTGTCTCTCGGGCAATCGGGCAGCGGGTTCTCTCGGGAGAGCATGTTGTTTACACTCCGTGCCTTCATTGATATTGGACACCTCGGTGAGAGTACGGAGAAGTTGAGAGCTTCGGCCTAATTCGTGATTAAGTCCAGAGTTCAATTGCTCCAACAAATTAGTCCTCTTTAGGAAGCTCGCAGACGAGTCATTTGTCACATCTCTGAGAGCGAGCTTGAACGAATTGTCTTGGGATGACAGGGAAGATGATGGAGCAGGTGTTTCGGGAGCTGCCAACACTAATTTAGGGGAATCGTGGGGAGAAACACGGTCGCTCTCTATTGTTGGAACATCCTTCGACGTGTTTGAGTACTCCTCCTCGTCTTCTTCGTCTTCACCATCGGTCCCACATGAACCCTCATCATTTGTTCCCGGCATATATTCCTCCTCCATGGGCTCAAAGTCTTCTTCAGCTGCTTCTTCAACATCATCAGGTCGAGAGAAGTCCTCGTCAAATTCATCCGAGTAATCTTCCACCAAGGTACTGGTGGATGCTTCATTTTCCAATTGAAAACCCAATTGTCCAGAAAAATAATTCCGTGCACTACTGGTATGTAGACTTACCGAGTAGGTTCGACTTCGGTTGACCTCGGCCTTTGAGAACTCTACTTGAACCTCTTGGTCCAAGCGTTCCACGCCCTGCGTTCCAATTCCTATAGAGACCTTTTCCGCTTGCTTTGAGATCGGTGTATTTTCTTCTTCAGATTTTTCGTCTCTATCGATCGATGAGCTGAAATTAGCTTCGGCATTTTCAGCTTTCATCGGGTCCATTCCTGCATGGACAATAATGGGCGCCGGGTTTTCAACTTTAGCCTTCACCATGGACTCACCATCAAGGGCGCAACGAATGCCGTATTGGATATCCGCAAAGTCTTCAAATGCTTTCTTCTCAAGTTTACTTGGGCTTTCGAGAAGATGATCGAATTCGCCGGCATTGTACTTGAACTTGGGCAATTTTCGACCAAGATCTTGAGCACTCTTGAAATGAACAATCCCACCAAAGTAATTGTCCGTGCCGTTCCCATCATCATCATCGTCATTGAATTTATTGTCGAGATAAAGGAAAGGAGGAAGTTTGAGTCTTAGATCGACCTTTTGTTCTTTCACTGTTGCCGTAGAAGAAGGAATTTGACAGCTTAAAGAATCCAGCATATTTTTGTACAAAAGTTCCACTTTTGGAACGGGACTCAAAGGAGCTTTGGCGGGTCTCGTTTCGCAACTAGCGTTGTCCCATGTCAGCAATTGGATTGTTTGTATCGGAATTTGCTTGTCAATGGGGGTCTCATCATTGGAAAGTCTTGTCACTTGACAAGTAACGATGTCATTTGCTAAACTGTTGGACAGAAAAATTTCCTCCTGTATCTGCGGATCTTTTCGACGATTGGAACAAGCATCTTTATCTTGATTAGGAGTAGAAACAAGCAAATCTTGATCAGAGTTATCATTCGAGGGATCTTTGATGTTCGAAAGAGATTCCAATGGTACTTCTTTGTCAAGAACTTCATTTCCATCCAATAATTGCCTTGCATTTTCACGGTCTGGATCGATATTGACATTTGATGCGCCACCAATTTCTTGGTAATTGCCATTTGATGAGGCGATTGATTGTTCATTCCCTTTTTCTTCTGATGGATCCTCTTGTTCTTCGATTACTTTCGTTGTCTGTGTTCCAAAATTGCGCAGAAGGATATTCCTCTTAGAAGGTAATGATTTTGGACACACGGAATAGTCTTCCTCTGACACTTCAAATATAGTGGACAATGCCGACAAGGAGGTGTCACTTGAAATCGAGTGATTATCTGACGAGAATACTTGTTTGTCGTTAGAATGTATCAACTTTCTTGGCTTGGGAATCGGCACTTCACGGTGGACATCTGCGACGATAAAATGCTTGTCTGTGTCATTTCCTAAGCCACTTTCTGGGCTGGAAACACAAACAGTGGAGCGAGCAGAATTACAACTGTCCTCGCTCTCCTCATGTCTGTCCAGAAGATTATCAAGATCTCTCGGCTCTGGGTCAGATTTGCCATGAGTTTTTTGCTCCGTAGCACTTAGAATGTGTTCCATGAATCTTAAAGTGAGCACTTGCCCATGGGCGAATTCATTCGGACTTTCATGCTCGTATCGAGTTCCATTTGGTAACGATTGTAGCCAATTATGAAGTTGACTACTGAGTTGACGTGGTTCATCCGTCCCATGGGTCAAAGATTGACACTTGCTCCATAAAGGCAAGGTCCACATATTCTGGAAATGCTGCGGTTCGGTTGGGGGAGGTTTTATTCCAATGGAATAAAACTCATCTTTTTGAGTCAAAAACCTAGACGATCTAAAAAGACCTTTCTTGGAGGTTAGGAAGTCTTTGGGATGTGGAAAATGTGATGGCAGTGGTGGTTTTGCGGGAGATGGCAATAAGATTGGATGTTTCACTTCAGTCGTTCGCAATCTCAATTGAGATTTAAAGACAAATTGCGACAAGGTTTCCTTTCCATGGACGTTGGTTAGGAGTGGAGGCCCTTTGTCAATCCAGCTCTCCACACTCTGGTCCAGATCCCCAACCTTGACCTTGACCTTTCTCATCTCGGCCATCATTCGTTGAACGCGTCTGCCAACTAAAACCGATTCGGATTGGGCCAAAATACTATGAAATCGAACAAAGTATTTCGCTTTTAAATCAGTCGTTGGAAGCTCGGCGATGAGAAACGAGATCGTTTCTGTATGAATTGAAGAGGTGGAAACATAATCAATGTGGTCGTAAATGTCAAGTGCTTTGTAAATATTATCATTCCGGTCCTCACCACACCAAACATTGGGCTCGACACAATTGGGCAGGCTGATTTCTCGTAGATGAATTTCATTTTCCCAATTCAAATGTCTTTGGCAATGTCGAGCAAACTCGAGAGATTGAATCATGATCTCAAAGTGTGAAAAGTTTAGCTCCTTGAGCAAGAGTAATAGCCACTCGACCCATTTAATCTCGACATACTTGTTGTCCAAGACGTGATTTGTGTCAACTGTTTCTTCGTCTTGGCGAAAAAGGACGCAGATCTGTGAGTGGATCGCGATCGATGCATTCGGGAACAATCTGAGCAATCCCAATAAATCTGGGAGTAGGGTCTCATTGGGAATGGACTTGAAGTCAATCACTTTGCTAAGAATGCGCTTCTCCATTTGACCGGGTTCTTCTCGGTGACTTGAATTCGCATTCTGTATTATATCCAGGGCTAGACTTTCTCGCCACAAATTGAACGATTCCAGAAGATCTTGAAAGTCTTTGATTCCATGATGACTCAGGCTCATCAAGCTCAGGGCAGTTTGAAGGTCAAAAAGTGAAGACAACCTGCCATTAAGAGCTTGATTTTGGAACGACTGAATATTTTCAATGGCCAATGACCGCAAGTACTCTTCAGAATAATAATCACACTTGTTATGCATCATTTTGATGAGATTTATGTAGTGTTCAACCACGGTTCTAAAAGCCTCATATTGTGCCTCGTGAACCCAATTCATGTATAAAACCAGTTCTGGAACGGCTCCACTATGAATCAGGCAGTAAAAGATGTCCAATACTTGTTCCAATTTCTGTCCTTGGTTCCGGACCAAAGATTGATGCCAAAACCAGATCGCTTTACTTGATTGTCCTTTGAAAAAGGACAAGCATCCTTTACCTCGTAAAGTCATAACTGGCACTCTCATTAAGGCTTGGCCTTGAGTCTGGAAATGTCTTTGGATCTTAATCAGCATTGGGATGTCATTCCGGATTTGCGCTTGATTGTACAAAATTGTCAGGTTACTCTCGTAGATGTGACGCTTGATCCACGTGCCTGGGACATTCTCGAAAGTGTGCCGAAAATCCAGGACAAGAGACTTAAGAAAACGCAAAAGCTCTCTCAGATCCCCATCCTTTGGCCAATACTTGGATACAGTGCTAAAACAATGTCCCGTTAATTTAGAAAGTATGCTGAGGCTATTTTGACCTTGATCCAATTTTCCAAATGACACGGCGGCTTTTAGCCATTTTCTGCCTAACGGTACTTTTGAAGAGGAGCTTTTGATTTCGGCCATCAATGTCAAACCATAAATATTGACAATGCGCCGTTGAACCTTAAGCAACGGCTTGCGTGAATGTTCCAACGACCCTAGAGCGATGAGAGCGTCCAGAATGGCGTGACTCAGAAGGTTTAGAGAGATTTTCACTTTGTCCAAGTCTTGACGCCATCCATGTGAGCAGAAGTGGGCTTTCCAGTCAGGCAGATCTTCGCCACGAAGTCTTTGGACCATGCCAAAGGCTTCTGGGTGGACCATAAATTGAGCTCGAGATATTAGTAATTGCACAAATTGCAGATGATCGTCGAGTGCAGGCGGAAGTGTCAATTCCACTAGATCGGTTCCATTGGAGCACAATGAAGATGAACGTGTGAAGCATATGGCATGGAACATGGGAACCGAGTTGGTATGATCAGATTTGAAGTGCCGTAAATCGATAAAAGGTTTGGGAATGTTATGCGGCAATGTTGTCATGAGAAGCAACCCTGTTCGAGATAATAGGAACAATCGTTGACTCGATCCTAAACAATGGATGACTTGATTCCCTGGACCAAAACAGATGCAACTGATGTCTTCGCCATTTAGTTCTGTGTTGAAAATTTGATTCGATTGAGGTACCAAAATTTTAACTGAGGATTCTTGGCTCTTGTGGCAGTTCTGAGCAATAGCCATCACTTGAGCACCTGCATCAGTGGCGGTTTTGACCACTTTGGGAAGAATATCACTGATCTTGATCTGTCGCTCAACGACAAGATTAGGGCGGGATTGGAAATTGGGAAGGACTGAATAGATCTTAGCATACACGTAATCCAATGTTGAAAAGACGACCAAGAGCTTCCACGACAAGGATCCGAACCGTTGACTTGAACATTGGGTTGCCTCAGTGGCAATTATTTTATGAGGATACAAATCAAGCAACTTGGTTTGCCACTCTCCCAGAAGAACTTGAACGCTTTCCTTGGCCTCAGTAGAGTTGAGATGACTTTTCCAATGGAATACTGTATAGTTCATGATTAGGATTAGACTTGACAAGTCTGGTCCAACTTTTAGCACCTTAAGCGATTGATGGAAATCTGATTCGAGGATCTCAAAGTTATGTTGAACCTTGTCTTCCTTTACACAGCCACAAAACCTTTTGTTATCTTTTTTTGATGGGGACACAGATGTGGGAAGAAACTCTGGAAGCCCTTGGATCAAGTAAAGTTGAGCAGAGGGACCCATTTTGTAAACAAAAATGTGCCCCGATTTTGTAATTCCACATGCAAATTCCGACTTCGTGTCGAATGGAAACACTAACGCCACATCGTTTCGGATAGTCTCCAGGTTGGAGAGTCGTCTCTTGATAGCGCCTTCACGTCCCAAATTTTGAGTACAAATATGAATTCCATCACTCACTGTAAGTTTGTCTGGGTCACTGTGGCAAATATTTGTCCAGGGTGGATCTTTCAATCGCTTGATTTGTTTTATTGTTACGGGAACATGCATTCTCTTTCTTTGCTTGTCTTTGTGGAGCAAGATAGGACAAAGTTGAAGAAACTAGAAAGCAACGGGAAAGAACTTTTACCTGTCAACAAAGTACCGTTTCCTTCACTTAACTTCAGTGTCTTCCAATCCCGCTAGGGCCACACATTGTTCCTTCCTCTTGATCCAAATTGGCTGGTCTGCCGTAGGTTGCGAGATATTAGATTTTACTTTCCGTGTTTTATTCAAAACTGTTCCTTTTCATATCCAAAATTTTACCCTTGTTTTTTATACTTAACAAGGGTTGCTGCAAATCTATCTGAAATTCTTTCGAACAAGGTACATTACAGTCCAAGAGTCTCACGCTCTTTCATTCGTGACTTTCACCCCAATATGGCACACGGAAAGTCTCAACTGACAACATGCAGGTATAACCTGACGCGTACTCTAAAGCCCATCACATCAAAATGGAACTCAAATCTCTAGAAATTCCAAATATTCTGCGCGCTAAGGTAAATTAAGAACGATGCAATCACCTTGCGATACAGGCCAATCTGGGATGAACCCTTTACAATTTTCAAGGTGGCCGTCGTGGGTGAGTCCAAAGTGGGGAAGACGGCTTTATGCCAACAATTGGCCTCAGACGGGACAAATTACCCGAAGAATTATCTCATGACCCACGGCGCCGGAGTCCACGTCAAGGTAAGTTAATTTCCTTGAAAGGGAAGCCACTTCTACTAAGGCAAAAAAAAAATACTTCAAATGCAGGCCATTAATATCCCGGATACAAATGATTGCGTGGAAATGTATTTGCTGGATAGCTCAGGGAAAGAATTGTATACTCCGATTTTGGAGCCACTGTGGAAGGGATCCGCCATGTTTGTGGCTGTTTACAACGTTTGTGATGAGGCCTCGTTTGGCTCTGTGGTCAAGGTCAGAGGTTCAATATTCATCTCATTTCTCGAATCATATTCACTCACAAGATATGACACTTTTCAGTGGATTGAACACGTGACCCGAGTCGTGAAAGATGGTGACGAGAAGAAAACGGACCGGAAACTCATGGGAGTGCTGATCGCGAATAAGAGTGATTTGGGAGATCGGAGGGTGGTTCCACCAAAGGCGGGATCCGACTTGGCACAACAACTTGGGCTTTTGTACTTCGAGTGCTCAAATAAGGACTATTCAGGAGTAGAGGAGCCTTTCTTTTACTTGGCCAGCGAATATCATAAACAATTTGAGGAAAAAAGCGACCAAATTGGAAATTTTGCTTAGAATGTGCTGCGATGCAAATTGAGTAAAAGTGAACATAACTCTGGCTTTGAACCTCTGTATTAGCCACTACTTAGGATTTCGGTCTTAACGTATTTCATTTAGTCTCTTCAAAGTTACCATGGACACTTTGAAATCTTCTCAATATAGCTTCTGTGTAACAAAACTTTTTCTGTGCAGCAACGAGTAGGAAATGATGTCGTAAAAGAGAAAGAATATATTTACGTGTAATGCGTGCTTTTCTAGCGTGTAAAAGCTATAAAACAACCTGTCTCAGTTGCTTGCAAATGCAATTAATCACAATGGTAAATACATTAGTTCACATTGTAATAAATTGCAAGCAATTTATTTTCAAACAAGTGCAAATAAAATTATTTTCCTTTTATAATTAAATTGCCTTCAATTGCATTTTTCCTCCTTGGGTGCATATTTCAAGTATATATTTCGGCAATGCTACATTTGCGGTTAAAAAAAAGTTTCTTTAAATCAACACATGTAAAAAAATATGTCTGAATTTAGTTTCATCACAAAGTGCCTGGCCATCCAACACACAATTTCAGAGCAAAATGCGAAAACGAACAGGAAAAGCATCAATTAACGATTCTATCGGAACATGTTTAACTGGACTTTTTCAAAACGATTCTGACAAAATTGAGATGAATATGCATACAACATGGTTGAGGAATGGTTAATCTAACATAAATAATTACGGCATAGTCGGCCGCCACCTCGTCCATTTTATTATGATTGGCAGTGTCATTGTCCGGTGACCTTTTTTTTAAAAAAAATGTGGTTATTTCTCGGGGAGTGTTCTAAAATAGGAGAATTTTGATCAAAATTTGAAATTTGAAATAATTAATCTGCACTGGAACCTTCCTCTTTCACTAGAAAAAAAGCCGTTACATATGGACAGGAGGAATAAAACATGAAGAAAATGATGCAAGAGCTCAGACAATCGGTATGTCAATGCAAGTACTTGGTCAATGGGACGGAGGGGAACTAAAGCGCGAGATTATTAATTGGCGCTATCAGATACAAATGCCACATCGTTCATGTGTCATAAAAATTGACAACCCAAAACACAAGAGGTACTACTAATGGTTCTAGATGACTGGGCGCAAGGTCAATATTAGAGTGCCCAATACGTGGACTCTGGCTTTAAGGGCCCTCACTTCCAACGTCAGACAGCCCAAGAAGCGCCAGAAATGGACCAAATTCGACCAATTTGAAAAGCCGGACGAACGTATATCTGTATGGCTGACTCTGGTCTTGTTATTGGCAACCCTTGGTAATAAGATCTAAGGCCGGGATTCACAATTTTTTCTTCCAGGATGTTGTAGGGATTCAATAAATAAAGCATCTTTTTCTATGACAAGTTCTAACCGCCCAGGAGTACACTCTACTAATGTTTTTGAAAGGCCATCTTGAAATAGGTGACCCCCAATGAACATTAAATTCCTCATGCTCTATCATGCAATAGCGAAGAATTCTCCAACCTTGTATGTTTGTTCCACCTAACTTAAATCAGTCTTTACCGGCGTAATTGTTTGGGCCCGCTTCAAAAACAGCCCCTACTCATTACTAGGAAACGTCTACCCATATACGACAACGTCACTCGTGCACCGTCATGTGGCCCTTACGTCAATTACATTTAGGTGAGCCTTCAAGGTCCTCAAGCAATTATTTGCACGATATCACTCGTCGAGTCCGTAAATGTTACCTTTGCCTCTTGCATTCTCAATTGAAAGAGAGAAGAACTCCCTACAATGTCCAGACTTTTCTTCTTACAATCTTGGATCGCCGAAATGGCCGATAGTGTTAGCATGCACGGGGTCCCCTGGTACAACTTTACCAGCAAGACCTTATTGAGGACCCTTGTCCTTTGTTTTTCGGTATTTATGGTTTGCTTCATACCTTTCTTTATCGTCAGTGAAGTGATGAACTTCTCTCGAGAAACCAAGATATCCAATTCAGTGGTCTTGAAAAAGGCGTCTAACTTGACATTTCCGAACTTGACATTGTGCCACCCAAAATTCTTTAGCAGGAATGTCACTTGACCGACCGGGATCTGCATTCTTTTAAAGTTTTAATTGATCTCTGCACGTTGTTTGGGTGCTTTATTTTTTCAAACGTGGCTTAGAGCACTGAGGGATAGCTTTGAAGTTTGTAATCTTTGAAGGTATTTTGTTAATATAAGGATCGGTTGGTCAAGTGACAAGACGAGACACATTGGGCAAATAGAGCGAAAATGGAACGTAAGTATCAATTGCGATCACAAGAATGAGCATTTCTGAAATTGGTCGAGGATTAGGAATGAGAGCATAGCATGAGTGCACTAATACGTATATTGCATGGAGTTTTGATTTTCGTCAAATTAGTTTGTTTTGAATATGTAATTGGTAGGCAAAATAGGTTACGACAGGGTAGAAATACCGTTAAGTTATAGAAAGGTGAAAAAATGTAATTTGATTGGTTATTCAAACACTATGGTGGTTTTACAGAGCAAAAATGACTGAATTTGCTATACAACAAATGGTAAAAAACAAGATTTAAATGCAGACCCATTTTGACAGCTAATGAGTGTTACATATGAAAGTGGCAAAGGTGGGCGGGGGTAAAGAACTTGTCTCAAAAGTCATCTCAACGATAGAATGACAATTGCACACAAGGCAAATAAGCCTAAGATGGAAGAAACACAAAAGGTAAGAAGGTGAAGAGACCAGCTTTGAAATTGGTTAATTTTGGCCTAAAATACCTTTCTCATCGACGAATACGTAAAACATTGAATAAAGCTGAAAGAGGGTAAAGTTGATAAAAATCGATTATCAATGGCTTATTGCTTAAATACAGTATGACCCATGAATTGAAGGTTGATATTCAAAACAGATTTAGATTCAGTCTCCAGTCAGACGCGTATAAATCACAATAACACCATAACTGAAAATGATGAAAAGTAGCAAAACTGTTTGTTGGCATAAGTGATAAGTATATTTTTCTATATAAATCCAAGAGATAAACGGTCGACAGCGGACGACTCTTCATGCAGATGTATCAAATGTCAGGGCTCGAAAAACCTTAGACCCAAACTCATTTCAAAGTCATAAATTTCAAGTATAGGAGGAAAGAGTTTTCTAGTGTGAGAGATGTGCCTAGTTCAATTCTCCTCTCCCTTTGCTTTCTCGAAGAAAAACTTCTATCGGAAAGAAGCAACCAGGAGGAAAAGGTGATGATGTTATAAGACAAAGGGAGAATGATTCAAGAAAAGATAAACAATATCAGGAAGAACAAGAATGAAGAAAAAAAGCAGAAGCAAGCGAAATGTAGTCTAGAGACTCGAATACTGACCATATCTGTATTTCAGGGCAATCGCAATCGTCCTCATAAAGGTATAACCAAAATTCTGGAAGCGTGAAAAGCCATGGGGTAAATTGCTCCATGCTTCTTTAATCATTAATGTGCATTTAACATGTATCTATTACTCACCTTTCCATAGTTCATCGTTGTCACTTTGGCAAGAACGGATCAATGGTTTCACTCGGTCATGAGTGAAATACTCGTATCTTAGTTGCTTCTCGCTCCTCGCTCCTCCCTCCCCATTGCCAATCATACGCTTTTGATTGCTCCGTAGCCCGTTGATTCAGCACATTTGGTTGTCTATATAATCATTTGAACTTATTGTCGAAGACTAGTACATATGGCACAATCAAACCATCTGATAGAATACCATTTTGGAAAAGTATGTTCATCCATCAGCTTGAAAAATGGGAAGTGTACAGAGAAACAAATTTGCATTTAAAACAAGAGCAAGGGACTGCCTTTTGCATTTGTGGATAAAGGCTTATGAAAATTTATCCAAGTAACTTCTTGTCGAGAAATTCATTGCAACAGACTGCTTAACTATTTTTGCTTTACCTGTCTGTGCCAGTTACTTTCAACTACAATCAATTACAATTAGAGATAAACTGGTTGTTATTGTTTATTGCCAATGCAACTCGAAATGCGCGGAATGACAGCCAGATGAACTAAGGCAGCCTCTCACCATTGCTTTCATCCGAAAGCGGCCCTAGACGAGCTCATTGGGGTTAATTCTGATATTGAGTCAGAAAAAATGGAGTCTAAGACAATTAACCAACGTTGGCACACCACCACCAAAGTTGCCAAGACGTGAGACATGCCCGGGGTTAGGAAATTATTCCACGTTATGTATTTCCTACATGACCAATGAACCTTAGGTTCCTGCCCAACAATAGTTGTCCCACAATATCACAATTGCTTTTATTGATTTCCGAGTCAGAACTCATGAAGTGAATGACAGTTCGGGCTATCAAATAGATGAGTAAAAAGAAGAAAAGAAAAGTAAACATGGACTATGAAAATGAGTGACAGCTAAGATCTGGGTTAGGACATGGGACAAGTTTTGAGAACCAACGCCCAAGCTGCGCATTCAAAATCGGGACCATTCCAGGCAATAGGTAACAGTGACAATGGAATTGAAGATCTCAAAACAAGGGAAAGTATATTCCAGATTGAAACAAATCTAACAAAAACAAAAACATGCAATACAATTGTTTTTGTCATGATACAACTTATATTCTCTAATTCACTAAAAAACGAGGTGATCATGATATGACATCCAAATTGTCATTGGGCAGTATTGACCGGTATTGACTTGTCAACCTCTGGCTTGTTCGAGAATTTTATAAACGATTCAAAAGTCTTACACAAAACCTGGTTGACTTCAGTTCCGACACTAACTTGTGTGAATTCGTGGTTTATTTATCAATTCATCCTTATAACTCGAGAGGAAACTGGCCCTAAATATAATTTCCACTTACAGGATTTAACGTTAGCGATGACCTTGCTAACTATATGGCCTTAGTTTTGGATCCCGCGGTTGGGAGCTTTTATTCGTTTTTGACATCCCCTTCACGCCCCATGCCTGGGTTTGCCGGAAAAGAAGACTTTGCCAAAATGAAAGATGAGTTGGATCAAACCTTAGAGGAACACAATCTGGACTTATTACAACTCTTTTACGCATTGGCTATTGAGTAAGGTTTCTTTCATTGGATATGGCTTGTTCTTTCTCTTCAGACGAAAATTTGATGAGATTGTTCTCTTCCACCTTACTGCTCATCGTTTTTGGGAAGGACGAGCCCTCAAAGGATTGGATCACGGATTAAGTTGTCTTTCTTTTCTTAGTTGCGATGGTTTTGTGGTCTATTGTGAAATAGGCCAAGACCGCTTGTTGGTCCGTGGAACGACCAACTCTCCACATGTTCGCTTTTGTTGTGGATCCTTTTTCAATACCAAACCAACCTTTACCAACGCGGGCGTTTGCTATACCAGTAATGCTACCATTGTAGGAAAGCAAGCCTCCTTCCAGGATAGAATCAAAGTTTGGGTATCCATGAACTATAGAGATACGCCAGGTGTGTTCATCTTTTTGTCTGATTGGGGTAGACCGGTTAATTCAAACTTACATAGAATACCTTTCTAGAGTTTAAAATGAAATGGAAGGGGTCAGATGCAGTGGAACGTCATGGATTAGTTTGGACACTCACATACTTAGACAATCCAGCTGTGCTATTGAGTCATGATCTACACAGAAGCCAAACTGGGATAACGACTTTGATTGGGATCAGAAGGGTCGAGGTAAATTCGCTGACAAATAAAATGAATTTTATCGTCATCATCTCTTGACAATTATCATGAGTCTAAAGCTCGGAAAAAGAACTTGTTTTGAGGTCAACGAGCAAACCTAGGGATTTGAATGAGAGTAATTGTCTGGACACAAGTTAAAGTGAAGAGTTGCTACTGTAAGTAAAACAAGTTTTGATAACCATCCGGCATTTGTCATCAACGGGAACACAAATTATTTTTCCGACCTTTAATTCATGACTAATTCCGATCCTTCTTTAACCCAAATCTGTTGACTTCGTGTGATCATTGAAGTGTATTCGCAACTCTCGAAGTGTCCTTCCAATGACATGATTCATATTTCTTCAGTCATTCACCTAACTCTCTTTTGCTCCCGATTCAAAGACCGATCGATCCGACTTAAACTCGATGAATTCATGTTTGGACTTCAATGCCACATTTGTCGAACTCTCTGGCAACCCAAGAACAAAGTACAATTGCCAAGGCCTCTCATCCCACTTCCGCCACCAGAACTGTTCAATCGGAAATTACTTTGGATATAAACCATGTAAGTGTCTACGACAAGGAGTCCTCCATGTTCGTGGTGAATATATTTTTTGTTGTACTACTTGCATTGAAAACTGTCCCCAAATTGAAATATTCTCAATGCTCGAGATGGCAAATAATTCCATTGACAATTACGATTGGTATATCATTGTTTAAAATGCAAAGAAGAATTAGAGCGTACTATCGAATGATGAATGCCTTATGAACCATTTAGGGCCAGGATTAAGACCCTGCAAGCCGGATGACGTCATTTCCAACCCAACCATTGATTTCTCCGAATCAGTCAATCAGAATTCAAATTGTTTCGAGGAATGCCACAAAGTGTCTCACAAATCTTCAGTGACCACTTCCGAGATCGATATCAATGCTTTTGACAAAAACATCCACGTTGCCAACGATCCAAACCAAAACAGCTTCACTGCTGGTGGAAAGTGAGTCAAACCTTGAACTAATACAAACTTCATGGTCAATATTTTCATATCGATAAAAAACTAACGAAACGGAGATGCTTTTTATTTAGTGAGTCCTGTGGAATAGTGGTATATTTCGAATCATTCGATTATCAAGTCAACGTCATGACCCGAAGAACATATTTAGATCTTTTCTGTGAGTGCTACATAATTTTGAATCTCCGACCAAACTGTTGCCCATTTTTTTTTTTGACATATATTTGTGTTTCCTTATTATAGCCCAAATTGGAGGAACGATTGGTTTGGCCATTGGAGCTTCGATGATCACTTTGTTTGAGTTGACTTATTTCTTCGGCAAGCTTCTCAATATTGTGTTCAAACAATGCTTTGGGAGCTATGACAAAGCGAGGGACGTACAACTCGGTGCCAATCGAGTGAAGAGTGTTACCAAATAATTGATAAACACTAGGTTTTGATTTGGATTTAGAAGTGGAAAATAAAAATGAAAACTGTTCAATCGTTGGGAATTCGCTCGAAGAAAAGTCATTAATTTCAGATAAATATGGACATGAACCATTCAAATATATTGCGCGAATGCATGATGTCAGCCACTAGAGTAAGGAATTTCATCGACTAGCTCCCAGATTACAAGGTTTTAGCTACCTTAACCACGCAAAGTCCCTCGATAGCTTGGGTCATCCGACCTGTATGATCAATACCATTATTACACAATTCACTTTCTTTTTAATATCTTTTGTTCTCTCAGACCTTAAATACACTGCCTCACTGATACGGACTTCATTGCCTATCGGAATTTTTTTACGGACTCTGAGATGCCTAGCTTTGATGGTCGGGCAAATTTCACCTTTCCGACCCTATCACCAAATATGAAAAAAAAATATCTCATTTAGAAACAATTATCAATAGGCTCTCGGTTGTACACATACACAAAGCAAGCACGTAAAAAATGGGTTTGAAAGAGTCACAACCTCATAAGATACAAAAACGAAAAAATGAAACGAAAAAGAGCCCCTTTTCGTTTTTTCAAAAAATCACCGAAAAATTCATCGAAGTTGAAGAAAGGGTGTTTGGTAGTAGACTGCAACCGTAAAGTCCTTGTCGCTTGAAAGAGCACGTCATTTTGTCATTCATATACGATTGCTTGCTTTCAAATGTAAAGTTAAGATTGCTGACTCCAATAATGCGAGTGAGTCTCTGCTGCAACCACACGTTGGTTTCAGACCGCTCTGAAGCCTGGTACCGTAGTTCTACCCATTTCTAGTTGACTAAGAAAGGGAGGCTCATTTCATCTTTGCCGAAAACTTTCTTGTGTACAGTTGCGCTACATGCCACCACCAAAAAAGCACCGAGCAAAAGCTATCAGGCATTTTTCAACGATATTCGGAGAAAAAGACAGATCTGGCACTCCCTAAACCTTAATACCAATGGACATCATAAAGGCGATTTGAGGCAATAAAAGTAATTGCAATCGACCAGGCCATCTCTTTCAATCACCAAAATAAGATCAAAAAGAAATCAGGATTTTTAGCAAGGACCACATCTTCCAATTGTCAAAGGCTTCGATTTTTCTCTTAATTTCAGTTACATTATGAAACTGAAGTCTACATGAGAAAGGACAAGGAGGAGAATCAAACCAGCGACCTCTCACATGAAAGAACACTTCCCTAATAACTGCACCAGAGATCCTCTCTTATAAGGATGTCTTCCAAAGAAGAGATTCGAACTAACATCCTCTGGGGGAACTGTGTCGCCTTAGATACATCAGGCCACTCAGCTAGTATATAACATCAACTAGAAAGCAAATATATTCGGAGTTCTTTTTGAGTATATTAATCTTGGACTTAAATGTCCTTCATATTTTTTAGAAAAAAATAAGTCTACACATAACCATGCCAAAGTTAACAAGATGAAAAGATGGGGCCAACTTAGATGATTGATCTAGACTACTGCAAACAATTTGACAGGCTACCGAAAACATCTGCGTCTAATGCTTCCCATCATAAGTTTCTAAATTGATCAGTTTTCTTGACATAAGTTTGCCAAGAACTTTTAATGATCGCTATCTTCTCGAATGATGATCTAATATGTCAAATATTCAATTACATTTGAAATGACAGATTCTCAGAATGTACTCTGGCCACGAACAGGATGAATGAATTGTCTAGAACATAAACATACTTGATGGTACAAACTACCTCCCGATATTTCGGTCTCAATTTATGGGTTCAGCTATATTACCAAGAAATAAACGGTCACAAATTACAGACAATTATGGAGGCTTGTTCGTTTCTAACCTCCTTCTTTGATGGAACATATCCAGTCACGAAAAGCGAATTTCTGTCATGCAACTAAGGGCAATCGAATATTCATGGCATACATTTAGATCCATAGTTAGTCCCATCAAATGAGAATTTGAGACTACTTCGACAACATCATTCAGTGTTCTGTCTTAGTCCAATGATCGATTTCGGCTCTCTCGGTATTTCCAAAAGAAGCAAAGGAACACCCAATGTTCAAGACACCGGGATCAGTCATAGTCCGTCCTCTGACGTATTCTTCTCATCCAAAGAGCTTGGGATCAAATGGATCGAAGATCTGGCGTCTTACAGCAGTCTCCATGGCGTTGGCTGGTATCACTATGCCAGTTCCAAAGTGTTCAAGGCCATCATCATGGTGGCGTCCTGTTTGATCGTCCTGATGCTTCCCATCTTTATTTTGCTTCAAAGTCTTGAGTTCTCGTCCAATACGAAGGTGACCAATTCCGCCGAATGGAGCACTGCCGACTCCATGACGTATCCCAATATCACGGTTTGTCATCCAAAGTATTTCAACAGCGATCTCCTTCGAGGTAGAAGCATGAATGGCTTGTGCTCCATGCTCCATGAAATTCATGGTTTTCACATAGTAGTTGTTAATTTTCAGCATATGGTATTGACAACGACTTGGCTGGGTACATGACTTTTGCTGTAAACCCAAATGCCCAAAGATATCTCAAGTTCATGGAAGATGAGGACAATTCTACACAAACGGTCACTACCCGATTACATCAACAATCACAACAACTCGCCGCCATTTTGAACTCGAAGAACCTAAACATCTTGGACCTCTACCATAAAGTGGCCGTCAGGTACACAATTACAGTAGTGAAAGTAGCATTTTTCGATTTTGCTAACTAATTAAGAGGATTGAATCTTCCCAATGGACCTAGATGTAAGGACTTTATCATTTATTGCGAAATGAAGGCCGAAATTTACTCCAACACCAACATTAATGGCTCTCCGGGTCAAAAAACTTGTTGCGACATCTTGTTCGACCCCAAACCGACATTTGGATTTTCCGGAACTTGCTTTACAACCAATGTAGAGATCCGAGAGACCTTCCCATCCATTTTCCATTCCCTCAAAATTTGGACTTATGTGGACAGTCAGAATGCTCCATGTAAATATAAACGGGCTTTCACAATGTTGTCCTCCACCTCCCTGACTTTATTAGCACGTGTCTATTTGAAGCATTTGGAATCCCTTGGAAGGGCACAGACGCTGCGGAGAGAAATGGGATTGTGTGGGCCGTGACTTACAACAATAGCCCGGCTGTCATCATGAGCCACAGGCCCAACAAACTGTCTTCTGGCACCCATGCATCCATTGGACTCACCAAATCGGAGGTAAACTTATTACAAATTGGGATTTGATGAAGATCAGCTTTGATGCGGTATGAGCGATTAAGAGAACTCCTGCAATCTCAAGACTGGAAAACTGATTTAGTGGATAAAGACAGCATTAGCATTGGAAATATAACGTGATGGCCGAAACTTTTCCTTTGGTACACCTTCGTTTGAAGAAACACAAAATGCCATTTTATGAACAATAAAGGCCAGGTCTTTTTTTTCGGTCTCAGTGGGAGCTTCTTGTGTGCCAAGCTTCACCTGTCATGCTTTGGGCTAACTAGTGCCCCATTCAACTAAGATTTAAGATTCCAACCGTATTTGAATCAATTAACTATGTATTGTCCAATACGAGAGGGCCAAAATCGGACCAATAAACTTGCTGTTTGAACGATAATCCATGCTATCACGGCATGCTTTTGGGCGGACGTAGTCGAGTTATTAATCCAAACACAAAAATCAAAGTCCGGACTGGGATGCATTTGGCATCATCTGATCTTTCAAAATACTTTAATCACATCGCTTGAGTTTTCTGTTTCATCTTTTATTGTTTATAGATTTTTGCCTGATGAAAATTTGAGACTATCTTTTTGCTGGAGAATATACCTGTTTTCACCTGCTTGTTCAAAAAACAAATATCTTTTTGACTTAATGACACCAAAAGGCATATATATTTATCTATAAATATAATGCATAATATGCCTAGCAGCATTTGAAGCCCACACGAGAGCCTGTCTGGTTGAAAGCATGGGTCTGCCTTGGATCAACTGTTCACTACTTTTAGATTGATAGGATTGATGTGCCAGGAGGATGTCTTAAAACGAACCAAACATTTACGGATCTCACAGGAATGGTCAACACCAAAGCAAATTGTCAAGGGTTTGCGAACCATTTTCAGTTCGGCAAGTGCAGTCTAGCAGTATTTTACGGCTACAAAACGTGTAAGTAAAAATGCGCAACGCTTGATGAATACTCTGCTTTAATCAGGATTGTGATTATACTGGCAGGGAAATCAATCCCACCTTGTACCCCTGAGGACATGGTGAACCAATCCACTCCAACGGCAACCACTGAGACCGGCGGGCTATTGGAATCTTGCTTAGACGATTGTAACTCAATTCGATACCACTTCTCACAATCACTGACAAATCTGGACCTTCAAACTGTCAAAGACTTCGTCAATAGCAAGTCTATGAGAAATGAAGAGGGCCAAATGATCTATCAAAGCCCCGAGTGAGTAAGGAATTTTAAAGAGTCATCTTGCAAAGTCAGAATTCGCCAAAATCAGTGTTGCTTGTCGATCAAAGCTTGCCTATTTCAGGTGGAGATCTGATTCTGATGAATTCTGGTCTCATGGCTTAAAAGGAACAATGGTTCCATCTGAATTTTTTTTTGAGGACAGTATTAGAGCTGATACTTCATAACTACGGTTGTAAATTTTGGACACAGAGTAACTTAAAAAGTGGCCCAAATTGTGACGTATCATTTTTTTATAAAATGACATGAGCTATTCAAACAATTCATTCATCATTGCTTTTTAATTCCTTAAGTCAAACAATTCAGTTTTTCTTCACATTACAGAGATATGAATTCATTAACTTTCTATTTTGAAACGTTCGATTTTTCTCGCACTGAGATGAAAATGGATACCTTCTACGATTTCTTAGGTGAGTTCTGGAAAGACTAAATTTAATCATCATCAGTGGCGTTTTGATACATACGAGTATTTTCCTCCATTTATTAAAAAAAAACAGCAAAAGCACGGGATGATTTGATACCTAATTAACGTGCTTTCTCGCACAGATTTGTCGATTAACGAACGAAGCTTAATATTTGGCTAAAAGTGCCTATTAATGGATTCAAAGATTTTTCCCGACTTTTCAGCCAAAATTGGAGGAACGATGAGCTTGATAATTGGTGCCTCGATTATTACCGTTTTGGAGATTGCATATTTTCTCTTATATTTTGGAACAGTGATCGTTGTGGACTGTTTCAATTTGTTCTCCTACTTCTGGAAGACTCGCGGAGAAGTGGCTAATACTATTCACGCAACCTAGGAAAAGATACTTCGAAAGTTCAAGCGAAGTGGTTTAGCCCCTTCGTTTCTTTTGACTGGGGAGTCTTTTGCCGATTAATCAAAGTGCTTCAAATCGGGTCCTATCCGATGAGGCGCCAACTGGGTGGGAATGAGGGTGTAGGACTAAGGTTTGCTGAAATATGAATGTCAATTCTATGCCACATGACCTTGTTTGAAATGAGAACAATCGAAAATAGCATCACAATGATGCCAAACTATACACGCAAATGATTGTCTTGTTTTTACCTTTAGCATTAAAGCACACTCTCTGAACACCTAGCATTACGACGACATGTAGATTTCAAAACCAAATGTGATACTAACTCTACTTTAAAAAAAAAGCCCTCGTGAATCCAGTGGCGAGTTTTTTTAAACGCTCGTATCTGTTAATTAAGACTTGGACGTTACCCATAATGAGCATCTGCTGTCAACTTTGGCGAGTGTATTTTTCANTTACCTTTAGCATTAAAGCACACTCTCTGAACACCTAGCATTACGACGACATGTAGATTTCAAAACCAAATGTGATACTAACTCTACTTTAAAAAAAAAGCCCTCGTGAATCCAGTGGCGAGTTTTTTTAAACGCTCGTATCTGTTAATTAAGACTTGGACGTTACCCATAATGAGCATCTGCTGTCAACTTTGGCGAGTGTATTTTTCATTGGTTAACGTCCAAGCCCCTAAATCGAGGTACGAGCTTTAAAAAACTGGCCTCTGATGGCTAGTTCTTCATTCTCGGAACCCTTCACTGTGGGATTTTGTACTCGTTGAACTTGTTGTAGTAATAGAGAGACTGAAGCATAACGATTATGCAAACGTTATACACGTATTTGGACAAAGTTGATCATATACTACTGCTAAATTGTTTAATCGAAATAGGTGTTGGTTGAACTATGTACTCCTGGATCAAAGATTTCCCCACCAACTGCACTTAAGCCGTTCAAGTTGAAGGCTGCTTAGGCTGCCTTCGACACGTGGTATCTGGCTTATCTCAAAGAACTATTCTGGGCCCAATCTTGTCTTGACTTAAGACCAAATTGAATTTTTTTCTTCGTTTTTTGCGGACTTCCTTACCGCTGCTGAGATTGGAATCCCAGCGGTTCAAGACCAGATATTCATTTATTTATATATATTATTTGATCGAACAACGAATTAGTATTGGCTGATCTGGCTAACCCTTGAATATAAGGTTGATAAGGATTTTAGTCAAAAACTTGTCCAAGTCTGACTTAAATCCTGCTACTGGATCAACGCCTACATAAGCCCTACGAATATTTGAGGGCAGCAAATTAAACAATGAAGGAGCCCGAGAAAGAAGAGAGTTGGACTTCATTGTTTTAACTAGCCTGGATTCTCGAAGGCTTGAAGGTGCTCTAAAAACGCACATTAAGCCTCTACGGTCGCCACAATTGACCCTAAATCCTGGGTTGGGACAAAGCTCATGAATGCTTCTGAAAACGTACAGTGTGAGATACCTTTCGCACCTTCTCTGAGTACTGTACAATCCCAACTGTACAATTCCTAGTAAAACATCTTTGGACCTGCTCGAGCTTTTACAAACCTGCTGAACTCATTGGAGCCCAAATGGGAGAGGCATATTCAAGATGCGGCTGAACAATCGACTTGTACAGAGTTAGCATCGTGATACTATCTCTGGACTTAAACGTGCGATATATCCAACCACACATTTGAAAAGCTTTACCAACTTTCAACTGGGTATGCTCATCGAACTTTCCATCCTAATCCTGGGATAAAAACATAATGTTTACGATAGACAAGGCATCACTTTTGAAATTCCATGTACTTTGCACTAAACCAATTCTCTATTAATTCTCGAGAAACGGAAAGCAGCGCCCTCTAAGAACTGAACTTCGTGCGTCCTCTTGAGCTTTTGACGGTCAGTGTTTCCACACTGCCAATTCTTCCAAGTAACAACCAATAAATGCTTTCTTTTAATATAAAAACTTATTCATCATTCCAATTAGAAGATATTAGAGTCTTTACTTTTTCAACAAAGAGCCGCAACTCAATGATGTTCAAGGACAAAGACAGAACGTCCTCTTTGGAAGTCAGGCTCTAGAGCACGCGCTTTTCTCTCTGAACCTACGCTAGGGGCATCCTTGTTCTTTTTGTGCTTTAATCTCGAGAGTCCTACCTACTTCCGTGCCCTCTTCTACAATTCTATTTTCTAGATGACTCCTTCTTCAGTTTCGAACGAAATTTAGATCTTTTTCAACAACAATCCCAGACCAGCCTTTCGGTCAATGGTGCCCAAGAGCAGCAAATTAGAACGACTTGTTGACTACATATTTCATCAATTATGACTTACAAGGAACGTGAGAAGAAGATTTAAAAGATATATTACTCAAAGTGATCAACCGGGTACCCAGATCTGTCAAACCTAATTTCAGATTTCGGATCAGATAATGTATAGAAATCTAAGGCTAAATAGGATAAATCTGTTTGTTCTTTTTATCTTAAATTGCAAGGGATTTCATTCCCAGTAGCGGAAAGGAGCTCCGTAAAAAATATGAAATCAGTACATGAATATCCTTTTCGTAATTTTACAATACAACAAGTTTGAAGCAGTCTGGCACATTGCATCAGAAAACATTATTCAATCAATACGACCTACCACTTAGGATGTTCGTTTTCTTCATTATTATTCATTCAAAATCTTAATCAGATATTGCCTGCAGGCTAAGCTTTAGACAGCTTTAGGAACATAGATTCGTTGTTTTTTCGACGCATTGCCAAAACAGAACAATGAGGGAATAGGCAAGGTTGAACTTGATTCTATTCGAATTAAGACTGATCATACGATCTATCAAATTCATTCTGATGTTTTAGATTTTAAAAAGTTGTTAGGGCTCGTTTCCATTTCTCAAATGCAAACAAATAAAGGCAACAATTTATGACCACCCAAAACTTTTATTAATCCATGAATCACTGGAATATGGACGGGGAGGCTTAAGATAAAAAATAAGCGATTCCGAATATCGTTGCATTGAATTCTTCTTGAAGCGAGGCTGGTCCCTGTTCACTGCAATTTCATAATTCAAATTTCTGCTCAATCGAACAACTGGATCAAAAGTTATGCTCCCTCAAAGTGCAGTATATACAAGTACACGGAATGAATGGTTTGGCCCTCTTCTGCTAATCAATCACCACAAGTTCGTTTTGTATAGAGTTATACAATGAGCTTTGAGATGTCATAACTTTTGACCCACAGGTTCGATCGAGCCGAAAATTGAAATACGTATTTCAATAGTTGCAGTAACGTGGGACCAGTCATATCAGAAGAAGAACGCTCTGAGTTCACTCGATTCCGACAGGTAAATTCTCTATCTTAGCTTCCCAATCCATTTGCCAATGGTTCATGGCTAATGACAGATACTCGAATGACTTAAAAAACTATGCATGATTAATTTTGTACAGATATTCAATAGTAATATCACGCTCAAAAATCCGCTTGTGATAGTGCGCTGTTAATCTATGTCTCTAGATACCCAACTCCGCAAATGAAAAATTTGGGTAAAAAGTTAAATAATTTCTTGATTGCTCTCTACCATGTCAAGCAAGAAGATATTTCATTCAAAGCTTTATCCGGGTCCCAAAAGGAAATATATCTGCTTCAAAAATTAAGTGAGGTTTAAGAACATAGTATAAAACTCCATTTGTAGACACAAAAAGTAAAGTTCCAGCTTTGGGAAATTCTTCTTCTTGAAAATACACCACAATCTTCTTTGCCAAATTGCCATGCATTATATTGGGCTCAACTTGCATTTGCAAATCTGCGTATCTAAGGTTTACGATCAGATATAACTTGGATCTTATCATTTTTAACAAGTGGGTTATGATGTATTTCTCTGATAATATACAACTTTAAAACAAGTGGTTTTGATCAAGCAATTCATCGTGAGATCTTATAAAAAAGTCAATTCAGCTTGTACAAACATATGGCAAAACAATTTCACCGGAGGTATTTTTTTTGGCACGCGGACTCAACAGCACGTAATTGGTGGCAACAACAACTCAACCAAATGGCCCTAAGCTCTCATAAGACCCCCAGCGGAGAGTCCCATCAGAGTTTGTACACATTCCTCGTTCCTTGACTGAAGACCGTGACATCCGCTATCGGTGTGCTTGTTCAGAAGACTCATGCGGCTGAAGGTCTTTTTGCATCCCGGACAAGAATACTTCTTGGTCTGGAGATGGGTTTGAAGATGGGCTCTGAGATTCGATTTATCTGCGAAACTCCTGGTACAATACGAGCATGAAAAGGGCTTCTCTCCCGTGTGAGTTCGCACGTGGCCCTGGAGCAACCAGGGTCGGGAAAAACTCTTGCCGCAAATATCACATTTACAGGGCAGAGTGTGAGTTCGGATGTGCATCTTCAAAGCCGACAAGCTGGTGTAGCCCTTGTTACAATACTTGCAGGAGAAGCTCTTCTGGATTTGGTTAGTACAATGGAGCTGCTCATGTTTGGCGTAACCTGAGCGTGTGGAGAAGGACTTCTTGCATTCAAGACATCGGAACGGTTTGTCCGCCTTGATCCCCTTGAATCCATTCATTGAAGTCTTGTTGTTGACACGAGAAGACGCCGCTGAAGAAGGTTGTTGTCCTGGACGTCCCGATCCTCCCGATCCTGCCAACCCTCCTTCAATGGCCGAGGGCTTGTGGGCCGCTTTGTTCTTTTGAGAAGGGGTCATGACCGCAACATTTTCTGAATGGAAGGCTGGGTGAAGAAACCGGGCCATGTGGGATGGATGGCAGAAGGAAGGAGTTGGAGATGAAGAAGCGTTGGCATTGGTATTTGCATGAGAAATTGGTTGCAAAGGCAGCGTTGGCATTGTTTGTTGGCGGTTACTTTGGATCTCTCGCAATGGACTTGGGGTGGAAAACGAGGAAGAATGATGACCGGTGGTACTTGACAGGGTTGGAGATTGAAGAAACGATTGGGGTGAAGAAGAAGAAGAAGAGGAGCAGATCAAGGGCTTGATCGGATGTTGGGGTAACTTGACAATGGACAAATTCTCCGGCTCATGGCAAAGAGAGCTCGAATGATGAACCCAGGGCAAGGGATGTCCTGAATAGGGCTTTTGATTGGCAGGTTTCAGCAGGGTGATCGGAATCGGCCGGAAAGGGGTGTTCTGAGCAAATGGCGGCATCCGATGGAACGCCTTGGAGAACTCCTCAGATCGGGAGACCTTGGGCTCAGCTTGGCGAAGGCTGAGCAAGGCATGGGCCACTGTGGTGCGAGTTGACTGATTGGGCTCCTCTTTGGGACCAGAGTCATCCGTGTCGATGGCCTGGTCCTTCATGAATTTCTTCCAATGTCTCATGGCTCCCGAGGGGGGCGGGGACCCAGCTGGTGCTTTGGAGGAAACGATCTCTTTCTTCAACACCAAGGAAAGGGGATGTTGTTGAACGGATCCTGGGGACACCTGAGTCTCTTCGGAGTCTGGAACAAAAAGCGAGGCGAACGTCAGTCAGTATTGGAGGCATGTTTTTCCGTTTTAGTCGGACCCATTGGACCAATCAGCCAAAGGCATTCAAGAGATCTTGGGGCACAAAAAGTGCAGCCGGTCCCAAAGAGCGGGGAAGGGAAAGAACTGTGGAATGTTCAAGCATGTGTGAGGGTCTACCAGAAATAAATGTATATGTGTGGGAATGGTTTCCTTTTGATATGGAAAACAGGTAGTAACCGTCTCTCAAGGGGACTTTGTAACGCATTCCCTTCTCTTGCCTCTATCACTCTCTCTCCCTTCTCCTCCTCTCTCTTATCCTTTCCCCACTCCTCAGACAGAGATTTTTTTCCACCGACAACCCATTAGAATGAAATGAAAGGGGAGCAGTTTTTGTTCTGTTTATAGTTACACACTAGCCATGCATGCGTACATGAGAAGACCCTGGAGTACAAGGTGGTGGGGAGAGGCCCCACTCTCACTCACATCGTCCCCTAACCCCCCAAGGCCAACTACGACCCACGATGGGAGCAGGAATTCACACATACGAAAGAGGGAACGATAATCCTCACTTGTGGAGCTCAGTTTTTTCACATGACAGCTATTCAGCCACCTGACAATGAATGCCCGACTAGCGATGGCGAAGCACACAATTGGGCATTAGCATTCGAACACTATTTTCCAAGACATATACTACGCCAGAGACGACGATTGTTGAATACTTAATGCTCTAGCTAACGGCTTTATGCTTTCTGACATAGTAGTTTTCCTGCCAACACTCTGGGGCAGATGTTGGAGGCGAGGTTCTCATATTTCGTAAGGATCATGTCCAAGTCAGATCTTCAGGACATTCCATAGGTCCAAATGATCTGTGTCTTCACTTGGACCTGAAGATCTGAGAAACGACTTTAACGAGACTTGCTTATCGCTCTCTTCTTCAAAAGCTTGGAAAATGGTTACGGTTCACTGGTTGGTATGTCCCAAGTCTTGAGGCGAGTTAGAGGTGCATGAAATCTCTTGTCACTCTTCACACCCACAGACCTCGACCGACTAAGGCAGTTAGATACACAGAGCGGGCAAGAATTTAGAAATTCAAGACAAATGCATGTTCTAATGATTTCCTTTCGAAATTTAATGGTTTTCTTTCCCAGAGATCATCCTATTCAAATTTGATTTGAAGCATGCCAAAAATTCGCTTCCAATGTTTGACCGTCCAATCTGCCGGTCAACCAACGCTTAAAGTTTGATGAAATCAATCTTGTTAGTACTCACCAATGCCACTGTCATTGTCAGGAATGTCCTCGTGCTCTTCTTTGCAATCAAATTCGGTGGCGAAACTATCGAATCGAAACCTCTTTTCAGCTGGTTTGACACTCATCTTGAACAAGTTTATCCCCTCTCCACGTTCGGGAGAGAAGTTCGCTGCTTCACTTCCAAAAGGCAACTGACGGCACAACTGAAGCAAATCCAAGGATATCCTCCTCCGATCTAAAGACTGCAGGGATGAGTCCGTCTGTGAGGGAGCGATCGAGGCAAAGAGAGACAACTCATGATGATGTTGACAGACAAGGGTAGTGGCTCAAGGGTCTCGGGTTTAGTACATAGCACTGGGTCACCGGAACTAACTAGCAGGTGCTCGGTTCACGATACCAGAGACTTTCGTAGCGAGCTCCTTCCGGTCGTCCAAGTCCGTTTTTCTCGGCCACATCCGTAGGTGCAGGGAGGATGGCTTTTCTAGTCGAACGAGATCTTTGGCAAGGTGTGTCGGGAAATTATTGGCACATGTCCTGAGGGTCCTGTGAGTCCTTGATGATCTCTTCCAGCACCTGACACGCGAGCGAGTGGTAGGTTATTCACGAATTACAACGAATCAGTTGGAACTGGTCGGAAATTCGGTAAGGACGTGGAAGAGAAATCCAGTCTAACAAGAGGGAGATACAACCGTTCGAGGTGGAGGTCTGACCCTAACTGATTCCTCCGAGAGAGCTCCTCTGTCACCAGAAGATTCAAGTCTTCTTTGGTTGGGAATCAAATGACGGACGACTACCAATATGACATGAGGGTGAGCTTTGGGGAGGGATTAATACTCATGCTGTTGTGCCTGCACCCAGGTCCCTGCTTACATGGCCCATTTGCCTCCCTCAACGAAGAATGAGAAGAGAAAAAGCGGACGAGAGCGCTTTTGGCACCCGAAACTGGCAGCAGTCGTCAAGGACAGTTTCAGACTCGTGAAAAAACTTATCAGCTGATGTTGATAGGGTTCTCGGCTTGAAATCTCCAACGAGCGTTCGCGCCCCAAACAACCGCTCTAGCAAATTGGACCAATATTTTTCAGCGCACTATCAATCTTTATGCTTGTAGACGTTCATGTTTCCTAAAAAAAATTCGTTCAAGGTAAAATCTAGTAATGAACTCAGTTTAAACTTAACAAAATTAGGTGCACCCTGGGGATCTAAAAATATTGCAATCATTCAATGTCTATTTCTTAACAATTCCTAAAATTCCTACACAGAATTTGAAAACAGGATTTCTTCTCATGTTTGAGGCGCTGTAACTAAAATCAAGTGAGCTAAGTGATTTAATTCAAACCCTATGTTTGCCGTAAGTGCCATGGCTGTTGATGTCCACTCTAAATTAGACTTCCCACCACCCCCACCACAACGCGATCTCGCTGCTCTCAATGATGCACCTGCCATCTTGCCTTATCTTTACTTGCCAATGCAAATATCAGGGTCCACTTCCAAGAACATGGCATCAAATTCATTGGACGGAATCTTTATAATAAGTCCCTCCATCTTCAGATCCAGGCAGCACTTGCTTCTCCGCACCTGCCACCATTCCTCCTATCATCATCATCATCACAACAACCAACTACTTCTTCCAGACGGCTTGAACGAATACACGTATGTACATAGGTAGGAGGGTACGAGTATGTGGATGATGTGTACAATCCATGTGAGAGTCTTTGGCGCCAATACACAAGCCTCATGTTTGCCTGGATATTAGGTCGCCATCGAGGGAAGGAGAATCGAGGGTTCAGTAGACAAGAAAGAACCGGGAGATTCGTCAAAACGAGAGCAGAAGCTCAAGAAATATGGCCCAACACCTGCTCTCTCCGTCTTGCAACCGGTTGTCTACTGACATCGGACAGCTCGGTCGTTGGTTTGGTAAGTTCGACTATTCGATCGTCCTTTGAGAGCGACTTCACTTGGAGTTTGAAGGAATCTCCTTCGGGTTTCCCATCTGCTCGCAAAGAGAGTTAGAACGAAAGAGCAAACGAAAGAACGTCCTCGGGACTTGTCAACTCCTCGTTGGGCTGAAGAAGGGATGAAATGGACTGAAATGAACTTGAGGAACAGGCATGGCATTATTCATACGTTCGTTCGCTTGTGGCTGTGGAAAGAGTTCATGTCGGAAATGGGTGGCAGATTTATCGTGTTTCGAGATATTTCTGACTTAAGTCCGTCCCTGAGAGGGTTATAGATTGATTTCCAGTGCTTCACAATTCCTTCACTTATCCGGCTAGCCAGCCTGTCATGGGAGCTTTTCACCGGGATAAAGTGCAAGATCGAGAACAAAAAAGAGTTCGTTACAAGTAGCAGATGTATGTGTGTGTATGAGGTTTCCTAATATAGGGAGAAAGAGAGTGAGATGGTCCCCAGCCATGCAATGTCATGTGTTCAGAGATCAACCCCCCCAATGCTAATACGGCGACGCAATACTACAGAGTTCTCTCCATCCACTCACATTCCCCTACACTTTTCCGACCGATTGGGAGGGTGCGACTATTTTAGATCGTTCGTTATCCGCGGTAGCCAACGAGCTAATACGGGATTTGCACCTGGCTCGAGACCAAAGATCAAGCAAGGGTGGGAGAGAGAAATTGGATGACGGGAAAATCACCTCTCTCTCTCTCATCATTTGACGACGACGAGCGTACGGAGAGCTAGAGGGAACTGTCCAACGGCTGGAAGCGCTCCGTTTGGGGCCAATGAACAGAGGGAAGGGAACACAAAGAGAGAGAGAGAGAGGGGTTAGCACGTGCCATCCCAATCTAACGACCTGTCCTTTTCTAGTTTAATTTTTTTCAGTCTAGTTCCGCCTTGGGAGGGACATTTTGTTCGGTCAATGGTGAGCTTAGGTCAAGCGATGGCCGATACCATTGATGGTTGGGGCGGCTCTTCATTTAATTATCAGCTGATCCTGCCGTTAAAATCCTACCTTTGCACCGCGGGAAGGGATCGGGTCAATCGAGAAATGTTGATCAGATCGGGGAAAACTTGGGGATCAATGACTTCTGGTGGCCGCTCGAGGTGCGACAAGTACTTCCTCTTACGCAATTGGATTTTTTTAACGAATCGGACTCTTTGATGGTGCGAAAAACGAATATTTAACACAATGAGGGAAGCCACTCTCGTTCGGAATAGATTTGTTAACATCACATTGTTTTGCTTATCAAGGATTAAATCAGGGCCCAGGGTTAGCATCTAATTCACCATTTGGACCGTTTCGGCCCAACCTTTAATCTCAGCCAAGAGCGTTTTCACTCGGAATTTTGAGTTGAAATAATGAGGTGCGAGGATGAAGATGGATTGAATGAGGTGTAATACGTCTAAATGAGTATTCCCGATGGCAAACCAAAATTAGATACGGTCATTCTCGAAGTGCCCAGAAGTTCTCGTTGTATGTCTAGAAATAGCTCCTTTGATGGAGGTCTGTCTGTTGTTTCTAAAACAGGTGTACAGTAGCGCTCTACCTGCGAGCCATCCATCCGCCTAGATATCTAACGTCCGAAGTCAAAGAAAAAGGGGTTGCAAAGGGTCTCTTCCTCGCTCCTCAATCCAAAATCCAGATCACCTGCCATATTTTCGGGTGCTCATCCTCTTCAAAGGCCATTCACGAGATAACGATGCGATAACCGTGTCGTGTCTTGTCGTTTGGTCAGTCCGTAGGGGGACAAAAGTCACAAAAATGCTCCTTTGGTTTGCAAAACCAAATGATCTCTCGGCTACCACATGCCCTGGCCGGATCCTGGTCGACGGTCCAGACCCAGATTCGCTTAAAACAGGGTCTATTCTGGGAGGGCGAGGAAGTGACCGGGATCTCGGTACAAGCTCGCCTCACACCTTGACTCTTGACCACCAGGTATCTGAGCTGCTGATCTGATCGGTTCACAACTAGTGAAGAAGGTGTATTATCTGTGTACCAGGTATTATCTTGATTTGGCAATGACTCCAAAGAGAGGGGGTGAGTTGGCGGGTAAGCTTCCTTGATCGGATCCTAGCGGGTCGTTCATCTTCGCTTGACAGATGTTGAGCGGGATAATTTATGGTGATCAGGACTCCAAACACAAGAATCATCCACGGGCTCGTGACCAAGGAGATGAGTGACAAATTCCGACCACGAGATTTAAAATTGACATGGAAATCAAATTTGCTCTCTCTGTCCAACTGCTGTTCAAGTCTCATTTCAGCCCAGACGTCGGGTTCATGTGATCTTTCATTTAGGTGCATCCTCCGTATCACACATGTTGGGCCAATTTTGAGATCCAGAACGCATGAATGGAAGAAAGAGGAAATCTTTGATCGTTGTCAACGAGGCTATTTACTTGTTTGCGCTTTTCATCTTTTTTCTCATTCAAACCAAGCTGCATCATCATCTTGAGGACGCGAGATGTCAAAAGTTCGAGACAAGATGCAATTACGAGGAAGATGGGAGCCATTTGTGTCTCGAACTCCTTCATTTTCTTGTCATTGTCCTCTGTAGAATGTCTTGATTTGAGTCTTTGAATGAAGTGCGTCTACCATCAGCATAGGAAATGTGGTCATTGAAGACATGGATTAGATTGTCCGTATGTTTAAACTCGATCAATTAGCAATACAAAGTTCTCTCAGATGGCTTGTTGGAACATTTTTCCTTGGCAAAGGGTTAAACATCATCTCAATGAGAACTTTAGGCAAGCACATTTTCAGCCTTCAAGTCGGATCGGGAAGCCAATACCAATGCAATTGTGGTAAAACTAACAGTTTTTGTTGTCAAATACAATGTTTCTAAAAGGATACACACAATAGCATGTGCTTTTTCATTTGATTCAAACGATATCTCTGTCACTTGCCAATCATGCGCGCTCTTTGGCGTACCCGAGAGACTCATTCAAAAGTGAACTGAATGTCTTGAGCATACACTTGCTCCACTGTAGCAATACGACTGTACGTAAGTTCCCCACGCACATTCATACACGTTCCAAGCCATTTCTGTACAACCTTGTGAGTAAAGTCAGAATAAGGACAGTTGCACTCACCTCCAGCAAAAGCCAAGGTCTGTCTCTCTCATATCTCATCCTAGAGAGCAACAGGATGTGCTTTCTCAGCACGTTTTGGCTCCTTCTCTTCCTTTTCTTCGGACTTGCCTGGCTTCTCTGAGTCTCAAGCTTGAAGGTGAATGAAAGTGTTTATATTCGTGAACCAATAGTGTGCATGCAATTTCCCTCATGCTCCTTCTGTCTCAAGGTTCCCTCTGCCGTGACCATGGAATTCAAGGACATCCGCGAAAGCTGGAAACACAACGTGTTTCCACCGTGGCTTTCCATTCTCGAGTCAGTGGAAATAAGATGAGCTGACACAAACTCATGTCGGACTCAATATGTCCAAATTTTCGATCGTAGTTGATCCCCAGAACCTGAAATATGGGAGGTTCATGGTGGCCGATCGGTTCTTTGAACCCGGTGAAGTGATCCTGAGAGACTCCCCAATTGTGTATGGACCTTGGAACAGTGCTTCATGTTTGACATGCTTGTCTAAATTGGAAACTACTGACCTTCATTTCAAGTGCGAGCATTGCGGCTTTGGCTTTTGCTCACGTGAGTGTTTTGTCACGAGTGATTGGCATCCCCGAGAATGTGGCTTTCTAAAAGAGTTAAGTGGCCAAGGTCAACTCAAGCTCAAGGCTGTTGCTCTTCAATATCAACTCGTATCCTTACTTCGTTTAATTCTGGGTGACATTTTGAGCTCGATTCATTCGATTATCAACGACTTTTGGCCGCAAATTTGCACTGGCCAAACAACTTACCACACAAGTAAACTCTGATTGTGAATGAATCGCTCGAAACGATTATTACCGCAAGCTCAGCGAGCAAGTTTGGGATTGATTTTGCCATTGTTCTACAGCTTTCAAAGTAACTGGAATCATTTTAGACATTCAAGGGGTAAACACTCGAGCAAATGGGAACGAGAACAAAATGTCACCATGTACTTAGCACAAAATACTCCGTCAACTCAAGAATTGATGCACAATCTGGCCACCGGCTCTTTAAATGCTCAATGTCTGACATGGAAATGCTTGATCAGAATGTTCCAAGGGATGGAACCGAAATTAAGCAATGACCAAAACCTCTATCATCTCTTATGCATCCGGAAGACCAACGCCAAAGCCATACGAGGACTTGGTCAGAACTGCGAGGGATTCGCCATCTACCCAAACTTTTCGCTCATCAATCACCGTTGTGAAAACTTCAATACCTCTATCGAGATCAGCCCAAGCGATTTTGCATTGACTCTCCGGGCACGAACCAAGATTGAAAAGGGAAACGAGATCACCACAACCTATCTAAGTCATGGCGATCCGACGGATGAGGGTCAGCCATCGAGACGCCTGAAGATTTGGCGAAGTTGGCGCTTTATTTGTCGTTGCTCTCTTTGTGAGAACCCGTTCAAGTCCGGAGTGACATGTCCCAAGTGTAATAATAGCAACAACCAGCGACGGCAACAACAGAAGCAAGGGCTAGTGAGTCATGCGTTTCCTGTGGATCCATGTGTGCCGGGTAGCCCATGGGTGTGCGAAGGATGTGGTCACGTCCAATCGGAAGCCGATGTCGTGGCTTTAATTCAAGACTTTGAGATCTCAGGTGATCGTGTCGAAGATTTTGCCAACTTTTTTCACCCCGACCACTTCCTCAGGAAAACACTCTAATAAACCATCCATGGGCTTGAGTCGGTTCTTTGTTGGTCACGGTATATGTAATCCTTTAATTGTGTATATGTATGTAGACCTGCCACCGCCCCTCATCTAATTCCACGAAAGGCGACAAATTCCCATCCCATGGCTCAAACTCCATTCCCACATGAGTCCACCGCGATGCAAAGTCATCTCCATCATCCAGAGCAGGAGTGGTGGCAATAGTTGTTCACTCGGTGGTTGGTTGGTTCGCTGGTTCGTTCGCATCCTACCCCAAAGCTCTCCCAGTCATCCCTACAGGGTTCTCTCACCCTCAACATTGTTTGAACTTGCTGAATGAATCGCGTGGAGCATTTTCAATTTTCGGACCGAACGTCAGGGTGCCTAAATCAAGATTGGTTTAGTATTGATCATTGAATACTTACGGAAAATATCCAAACTAGGATAATGTCATTGAGTATGAATGAATGGTGCAAATCAGGAGTAAGGGGTCAAAGCCATAATGCATAATGTGAGGTATACCATGGCGTTTTTTCGCTGAGCAGGATCTCGCACCCTGACCGCTTTCATGAATATGGTCCTCTTTTTCCATGCGCCCCCTTGGGATGATGTCACGGGGCACTCACTCCAGGTGACTTTGTTAAAAGCTTTGTCCAAATTGAAATGGATTGGGAATGTAACGAACAAAATGAGATCAACTGTCATCGAGGAGGGAAAACAAGCCACCCTAACCAAGCCACAGATCATCCTGATAATGAATTCATTGAAACCTCATCCTCTCATTGATTGTGTGGGATTGTTCGGATGTTCGCTGGGATCAAGCTTGACATCGAGTTCAACTGCAACCCCACTTCAATGATCTGGAAGCCAAGGGAGAAACTATGCATCTTGAATGTGAGTGGTGACCTATGGAGGAGTTTGGGATGAGGATTGGCCGGGTGGTTCAAAGCAGGTGAGCCAACCATCTCATGCATTGTTGGTTTTCTTGAATACCCGAGAAATCTGGCGCCAATTCGCTTCCATACGAACCGCGCAACAGATTCGGAATTTTCAAATGCGCCTTTTCAGGCTCTTCGGGGAAATAATGGCCATGGGATTTTGCTGGGACTGGATTTGGGATATTGGGCGGGATCCTTCAAGCCTTGAAGTGTTCGGATAGGAAGATGGCATGGAGTTCGCTCGTGTTTGCTTTGTCAGACCAAACTCCCGAAAAGCAAAGCGATTAATGAAAAGAGCGTCTTTTCTGGTCGTTCTTTGATGCGGCTCAATGATCTTGAGCTTTTGTGACAAAAGAAGCTTTTGGGGTCGGTCGTTCTCATCTTACAAGACAAACACTCTAGTGAGCGTCAGGCATATTATTTTGAGGCATCTTTGAGACAACATTAAACCTCATCCGGAGTGACATCGCGGCATCATCATCATCCTACCTCTCTGTCGGCCATCAAAATCCACTGAGGGCCCATAGATATGAATCGCTAAGATTATGACAGACTTAATCACACAAGAAGACCTTTGGCCACGAGAAGGAGGAAGAGGAGGAGGAGGAGGAGGATTGGATTGGGTTGGAGAAGTGGGGAAGGAAGGATTCAAGCTGAACAAACTTGCGAGTTTTCTACAAAGGATCAACCGTCGCCACGCAGATTGCCCCTCAATTTCAAGGGATCTTGTTTTCGGCCCAATGGGCTCAAATACATGCCAAGCCAAGAAGATCCTCCCCATAATCCGAAGGTGGCTGTTTCCATTCCTTCACGTGTATGCACTCCTCCTACCCCCACCACCATTGGTTTTAGAAGGTACATCTACCATCCTATTCCATGTAGTAAGGGGATCACCAGAACAGGTGGTCTTGAGGGGGGAGGGGGGAGTAGTAGGGGGATCTCGAACCGCCGGACAACGTCACTCCAAAGACTTCACGCTTGGTTAATCACATTCAAAAGCTCCGAGCTCGCACTGACGGAAACAAGAGCGGAGCATGACTCATTTAATTCAATTCCCCCAATCTTCCGTGAGTTACACATGCACCATAGAAATAGACTAACGGATCAAACCACCCGGGTCCCCTTCAACGGGTTCACATGGCTTGATTCCGGGTTCAAAATAGATGGAGGGTGGCTCAATTTCGATCAGTGTACTGAAAGTTCATGTAAGATGTGTGACACATTGGAGAAGGTTTTGCTCCGGAACAGCTGACCTGTTCGGCGAATGATCATCAGGCCAGTTCTCGTCGTCTTCCAAACAACACATTGCATATAGAATGTGGGCTTGAAGTCTTTACAGAAAGAGAGACGGACTGGTTGACTGGCTGACGGGCTCGAAAACCATTGTCGTTGGTTAGTTGGTCGCTCATCGATTCCATTAAAGAGGCAGGTGCCTCAAAAAATCCAGCTCTCCTCCCCTTCTCCTGTCTCGGCTCGGTCACCTCGATGTAATGTATGGTGTACTATTTACGATATAACACACTCAGTCAGAGTAGCCCAATAATGTCCACATTGGCATTAGGCTTGGCATGGCGAGACTTCACATATATCAAGATTGATCCAATGCGAATGTGAATGAGCTGCCCAGCCGCTCCTTCAATCAGGACATTGTGTGTGTCTGAGAGGTATGTCCACTGTCCCCTCTTCAGGACGACTGCTAGGGATACTCTCGCTCGGCGATGGACAGAGCTGCCATTCGACTCTCACAGGAAAAAGGAGGCTTGACCATTGGGAATGAATAGGAGTAGTGAGCATCATTGTCATTCACTGTCCAGCCCTTGGACTCGAGCACTGGGAATTTACTCCACATTGTTCTCAGCCTTTCGAACACGGATGAATGAATTCTCAAGCATCCCAAGGATAGGTACCTTGACCCCTGCGATTGCTGGAAACCTTTAAAACTAGCCACTCACTTGGTCCTGTTCTCTTGGATAGTAGAAGCTGACACAACTTAATATGCCTGCAGACTGCTCAAATTTCCACGAAAACTTGAGCCATTTTCATTTTCGAGCACAGTAGTTTGGCGCATAATGGATCGGCTGATGATCCCCTTTGAGCGTCCAATGGTGGTTTTGTGTTTTTGCATCATGAGATTCCCGAAGGGCCGTACCTTTTTACAACTATTAGCATAAGTCCATATGCATTGGGAATGTGTGTGTGTGTGAATGCTGGAATCTGTATGCATATGAACAGCAGTCGTGAATGTGTCAAAGAAAAGGTCCGAAATCATACCAAACAACAATTGGATGAGAGAAACTGGGAATCGGAGCGAATGCAACAATGGCTCAACAACCAACTGATTCGTCCCTTCGTTGGTTGGTTCGTTTGACGATCCTAGTAAGTCGTCGGAGAGTTGCTGAATCGTGGGAATCTGGGGGCAAAAAGCGAGTGGATTCAGAAAAATGTTCAACAATGGCCAAATACGTATGGATATCCAGTACTAAGCACTGTCTACGTACAGTCCACACCCAAACAACGAGTAAAAGCGAGATTCAAGTGAGAGGCTTTTTCCGAAATCAAGAGGGAGGATGGCCGAGAAGGCTTTTGTCATGCCCCAAACAACGGAGAATTTTCTCCCCAAATCTCGACTTTTTTGTTCGTACAGACCTCATTTGTACTCACTTTTTGCTCTCATCATCGTTCCGTGATCAACAGACCTGATGAGTTTGAAGATATGAGCTTTGAAAACGAGATCATTTGCATTTCCATTCATCCACGCTGATGTCCCATCAGGGGTGACAGGAGCCAATTAAGTATTGATTTGACTCGCTTCTCTACATACAACTTCCAGGATTTCAGAATAACGTGATGAAACCCATCATAAAGTGGACCGGACCCCAACAGAAGAACACACTACACACCAATCACCATCTATCCATATTGACATGGAAAATCGCCTGAGGAAGACCTAGATTTCCTCGAGGGTGGTCAATTATCTTTGAGTTCACATCCAATGGACCCGAACGACGACTAGTATGTACATGAAACGAGTGAAAGAAAGCTCTTGGCTCCGCTCATCAATGGACCCAATTGAACAGTGGTACAAAATGAGCGCGAGAAAGGATTAAGACTGGTCGAAAAACAAGTTCATCATACGTACATAAAAGCAGTAATCCTTTCCCTCCTTGTAACGGTTCTGATTCACTTGGGAGTGAATCTCTGGCGAAATTTCTCGTCATCTTATTACTCACGAGGAATTCGAGCCATTCCACCTTAAAGCATCAACAAGTGGGAGGAAAAGGGTTGGGGCGGTCAAAAAGACCCATATGCAAAACAACAACATTTCAGGAATTCTTTTCCCAGACAAATAGATAGGACATAGTCCATCAACCATAGACGATACTCTATGGAGGAGGATCAAGTGTGGCCCCGAGACTTTGTTAATGATTTCAAATCCCGAGTTTACCTCACAAGTGGTATTGTGCGTGTACACCATCAACGTCTATCACAAACAACCATTAGGATTGTGGCGATATTTGCATTGAGTCTATGTGTATTAGGAATATCAAATGGAAGCAAATTAAAAATGACAGTAGCCCCTTCTCTAGGCAGGATTTTCTGACAGATTAAAAGTGATCTGATAAGCTACTTAAAACTGCCCAAATTCGTTATGATTTAATTGGATTCAAGTGTGAATGCGTACTTGATGAAATAATAACTTTTTGTCATCACTCTTTGGTACAACTGTAGACCTAGGAGGTATAACAATTCAATCCTGAAGAATGCAATGTCAAAAAAACCCCACAGAAGTAAGAAGCGATGCGCTCCCAGCAATGTGATGGTTTTGAAGAATTCCAATGCCAAAATGATGTGGGCGAATCTCGATCTTGTTAGTCAAGCTCTCATGTTGTCGGTAATCCGATTGGCGATGCTTGCAAACAAATTCCGCGCCTCGGTGGTCCACGAACCGTGATATTAATTGGTGATTGATCAGGAGTGAGCCGGCATCTTTTTAGCTCATGGCTTTTTACCGAGCCTAGCCTTTTCACATAAAAAAATGCAAAAAAGGACGCAAGTGGGAAATTGGAGGAGAGTTTGGACATACATAGTTGGGTACAATGGCACAGAGAACCTTCTACGTTAAGTCAGAGGTTCAGTAACGTGTATGAACCAGGGCATATACTAGTTAATTGATAAATCAAGGTTGTTTTTTTATTTCAACAAAAGTTGTTTTTTGAGAGAATAATGAAACAACTGGTACTTCCGCTTTAAAAAAAGGGGTGAAAGGTTTCAAAGAATTTAACAATTTTGTTTGAGTTTTCGATGCCTAAATATCCTTGTAAAAATTTACAAACATTTTTAGCACTACTTTGGTTTACTGAAATTGCCGAGCAAATAATTGAGAAAGTTTGTTAGAATTTGCTGGAATTCAGGCTGATGAATACTTTTATAGTTGATGTTTTCATTTGACACTCATGTCGATTCAAAAACTCTGAAAATAATGGCTGACAACTCATAGTCAGTCAGAATAAACAGATTAAAAAAAGTCTTGGTAAGATAGCCAACTTGACACACAATAACATTAACGATAGGGTTTTTTGTCGTTTCGGAAAAATTAAATTAATTCATATCTTTTTTGTGTGAGGTATATTATTTTTTATTTAGATAAAAATCGGATTCAAAAAAACCTGTAACGTAGGGCTTTAAGATTTTTCAAACTTCACTTATAAAAGGTTAACTTTCTTGGACTTTCATACTTACTTGGTCTTTTTAAATGATTTTTTCGTAATGAATGATGTGAATCATGACCATCTCTCAAGAAATTGCAACAGCCGAAACTGATTTGTTGAACACAATAGGCATTTTATTGTGTTCTCTTTATGTCCGAAAAAAAATGATTATCACACTTTTCTTGAGCACGAAAAACACACAACTAATTGTGTAGTCTGTTATCGGTAAAATGGTCACAATCAGCTATCAACAGGTTTTTGAGATACCCTAATAGCTAGATATGCCATCGTACTAACATTGGCAGCGACCATATCTGAAATGAAGTTTTCCTCAGGACACTCGGTAGTCACTCCACTTAGGATGGGTTGAGCGTGTTGTGTCTATGTAGTGTGGGTTGCCCTTCGGGCTCAGTCTGGTAGATCGTTTTCCTATTGAAAGTACTTAATGATGTCGAGTAAAAAAAGGGGACCATGATTTGACGGGAGCTTCTGCCGGCAAAAATTTCAGTTGGAATCAACAACAAAAACTTGGTTTCTGCCTTTTTTGCTCGAAGCGAAGGACCAAATCCTTTATCCAAGTAGCCGAAACCCTGAGAAGCACTTCAACCGAGGTCAATGCAAGAGCGGATGATGATAATAGTGATGATCAGGACGATGCTTGAGAATCCACAAGAGGACACGGCAAATCTTTCGCTGACAATGTAAGGGGTGTTTTCCTTTCTCACTATTTAGACTACCAATAATTGAAAGATGCCATTGAATCTCAAGCATGGTGATCTTGGAGATGAGCTTTTTCCAGAAACGTTACTAAATTGGCATTGGGGTTGGCAAAAATGGGTCGCCATGATGAATACCCATTGGAGAGAGAGGAAATGAAGCAAGGTGTCTGGGCGGCACTGTATTAACAGGTTTCAAGGTGTGAGGTGAAGAACGACTCCAAAGGACTCCATTGAGGATTTTTTGCTGTTTCATTCTCTAGCAAAGACGTCGACAAGCACCACCACAACGAGGGCGACCTAGGGCAGAATTGAAGTAAAAAAAGAGCAAATGTGCGATCCCTGTGACTGTTCATTCACAAAGCCTTGTTATAGATGGGCATTCACACCATTGAGCTCCTGGATTCTGAGCGTTTTTCAGACCATTCTTGACACTTTTTAATGATAAGAAGCCCAATTTGGGCCACGGGAGCCACGGCGAAATGACTTTTTTCATGTCAAAGTCCCAGAGCGTTTATAACAAATGGTTGTCGAACTTGACTACTCACCGTCCTCCTCCAACACCAACACCGACTTCTTCTCCGTCTTTGCCCTTCGCTCCATTTTGTTCTCGTCTTTTTTTCCAGGCCAAAGAATGACTTAAAATCCTGTGTCAGCTTGCAAGCAAGCCATCCATCCATCCATCCATCCACCTATCCATCTAGCAAGTGCATTCAAGGACCCATTGGGCTTACTTCTCGCTTTCAAAGTCGATTCAAAAAACCCGAAGCTAAAAATGGAGGTTCTTTGGCGGATGTCGCCTTCTGTACAGTATACATGTATATATAGTAGTCGTCGTCTCTCCCAGTCTCGGATTCTTCGTTGTGTGTGTGTGTGTGAGAGAGAGAGAGCGAGTATCGGTCAGGTGCGTTTTGGCTTGTGCAAGGTGGTCATGATGATCATCATTACCACCCCCGGAGTCTTTTACCATCTCTCCTCCTCCTCCTCCTCCTCCTCCTCTTACCACTACTACCACCAGCTACGCTACTCCAATTCAGTCATTTTAAACCCGCGTTTATCTTAGCTACCCTCAAATCTATGATGAAGAGATCCATACTGTAAAAGATCTTTTACATTGCCTAAATGACCCATTGAATTCCCTCCAGATACACTTAGTCTTGGCTACTGGGAATTGTGGGGGACTGCTGGTTACTTTTTCTGATTCTGGTCGATGGCCATAAACGGTCTTTTATCTGCATGTGGCCCTCTAAGAGAGTGTCCTCGAATTTGGAAGACAAAAGGCGTTAGATGGATCCACCTCAAATTAGAGCCCTCTCCACCCCATCTCGACTGTTCTCTCTGGATTGAATAATGTCCCTAATTTGTTGGCTTTGAGGGGAAGTCCTGAAACTGAGATGGAAATGCCTGGAGTGCATGGGGATGTCAAGTGGATTGGGTCTGTTCCAGGGATGGCCTCGGACTAAACGCATGTACGTACCATTGAGATGATATGAGGATGATGAAAAGGATGCAAGGTGCATGTGAAAGAGATCGATGATGATGACGATGAAACGTCGTAAAAGCATCTGGTTCTGGAAGGACCACGTTCTTTCTCGACGCTATCTTGGTAAACTTCTGGTTAGGAACGATAATTAAGTGTCCAGAAGGTCATTGGAACATAACCAGCGCAATGAGCCCTGAGGTTCAGAGTTTGATAACCACCGCGTTCAAGGCTAAATAAGTGCAGTTGGTGCAAAGTACTGGTCGAATGAAACGAGCACAGGTGAGAGATGCGTAATTTGGGTCTTGACAAGTTGGAGATAGCAAAAGATCCTGCTCGACGAGTAGGAATACTAGACGGCAGGCAGCCCGCACACGGAGAATCGGATGAAATAAGTGGAAGTGGTCGCGTGCTGAGAGCCATCCGCCTCGATTGAAATCTACGAACGGTACAGATCTACCAAGTCTAAATGACTAGGTGCATGTATCTTCCCAGTTGGTGAATTGTTTCAGAGGCCATTCCACAACATCCTCTACCAGGTGTTAGAGCCATGATCTAGATTACTTTACAATCGTAAAACATAATGTCCTCGTTCTGGTTCACTTTCTTTGCTCGATCGAGTCTGCCGAGAATTGAGTCCATCCAAGTTAGCTGTGAGCCCTGAGGAGCATTCCGTGAACACAGGGAAGCCTCATTTTACAATGTGCTGACACACTTTTAATCCGAGTAATTGACTGGGTCCATTGACAAACGTTGTCGTGGAGAAAGAGAGAAAGAAGAGCACGAACGAAGCAACGCAAGCAGTAGACGGACTCGCCCGGGGTGCGTATGGTGTACCTACGGTGAGCGAGCTTATCGCCTTGAGGAACCCCAATTCCATTCTTGGGCAAGGAGGATTATCCAACTCACTCATTCTTTTACTCACTCCTTCAAGAGACTTGACGAGTCCATTCTTCTGAGGATATGTTCTCATTCAGTTGTTGTTTTGTCATCATCATCGCTATTGGAAGTGAAGAACTAGTTCAGCAGATGTCTTGATTGCCTTCCAAGTTGTTCAGGGAGCACCGTCTAATGTCCGAAGCGAAACGTGCCACGTCTAGAGACATGTCCGTAATCCCTAGCCCTATAACGGTATCATCATCATCATCGTCCACATGTATAGACCACACCTAGCTGGCTTTCATGTTGACATGTCAAGTTGAGTTCTGCACAAACACGAAATTGAAATAGGTCATCTGCAAGATTCTGAATTAGCCCCCCAAAACGAACCAGGCTCTCGTTCAGAGCACGACAAATCAAATCTTTCTTTAGACCAATTTTGATTGTTAAAGCGATGGCGCAGATTTCCAACTTTGATTTGGCCTATAAAGGAAACTCTGAAGATTTTTTTATAATTCCTTAATTTTTCATGAATAGCACGGAACGAATCTCTATTCCAGTGCCTTTTGCTTAAATTGCTAAAGTTAAAAAGAACCAGGTATGAGTGAGAGAGCTTAAATTCATGATTTACTATCATGGAAAGATTCAGCTTTGCTGACCAATGAAATATGATGATGTCAAATCAAATTGAACCTCCAGAGTTCTCTTTTGTTTTGTTTTTGGTGCTAGCTGTTTACAAGAAAAGACAGCTCGAACGTTATTCTGAAATTAAAGACTAGATGAGAAAAAGCTGCAGAAAGTGCAGCATTTTGTGCCTCACCATTATATGAACGAGACAAGTTAAGATCTTAATTGTTGTGAGAACAGCCTTTCACGTTTCAAAGAGAGTAAAATTGCGATAGATGTGATCGAACTAAAATGGCGGACCCTTTCTTTGTCAAAAGTTAGTTCCCAATCGAATATTCTTTTATGATGCTTGGTGTCAAGGTCTGTATTGTTCTTCACAGTAATTTCATCACCATTTTTTTCACAATATTCTCTGCATTCCGCATTAGGCGAGATAATATATTTGAAATCTTTTATCCCAAAGTAGTACTGAAACGTACCCACACTCTCTTCCTTCATATTCGGATATTAGAAAGCGTAAGGTGATTTTAAAAGCGAAATGCACCCTCTTGCCTTGAAATCTCGCACGTCGTAAAAATCCTCCAACCTCCAATGAGTGTGTCCGAACCACAGGATAACTAGGCACATCCCCGGAGATCCATTGTGCTCCCCTGGTTTCGCTCTTTAACGACACTCTCTCGTCCCATATTTCCTGTGTCTAACTTCGCGCCCACAGAACCTGATCCAAGAGAGGAAATGGGTTTGTTGTCATAGCTTTCCACCCGCCTCTCAATTCAAGCCTACTCATTTACGTACTCGGACTCAAATCTTGCCCTAACCATGACACTAGTAGCACTATATCTGGCATACGGTAGTCTCCAAGCACGACCAGTGAGTGTCTGGTTCGATTCTAGCCCCCGTTGTTGGGGAGTGTCTCTTCATATCCGTCAGCTCGTGCTGAACAAAAGTGAGAGGGCGGTCGTGAAACCACAGGTGGCTTTCCTCTCTGTCCTCGCCCCATTCTCGAGATTTTTTTTCCCCTCCGTCTTGTCCGGTCGCCAAGCCCCATTTGTTGAAGCTTTATTTGAAGCTCCTCAAGAAACCTAAGCCCCCCCTCGGGGTTTATGCTGACAAAAGGCACATTGAATCACCGGTGCGTGCTCATAATAAAATAGAAGAAGTAGCTGGTACGTGGGCTGGTGGCATGCATGCATGCAAAGACGCGTTCAATTGACAAGGTGTTTAGCGAGTAAGGCAGACGACGGCACAGAAGAAAGAAAGCCTTTCAAACATGCTCGTTGTCGAAAAGGAATTTCTCATTGGAACAATTACAATCCGAGAGCTAGCACGAAGATGGATTCACTTTGACGTTGGAATGTTTACTCGGACAAAAGCATCTCATCATGGCATTATTTTCCTCCTTCTGGCAATCGAGTCTGGTCCAAGACCAATGCCACCTGATGCTGATGAATGTGATGCTGATGATGATGGTGAAGAAGAAGAAGAAGAAGAAAGGAATCGTCGGCGCTGAAATGCGAAGAACAAGAAAATGGGTCGCTCCTTAGCTTAGCTTGAACATCTTAAATAGGGGTGTGCGACCAAACATTGGAAATGGACCTCGTCATGATGGTCGTGGTCGTCTGATCAAATGGCATGAAAAAGCACTTTACGACGAGAACTAAAAGCCATGCTCGAGCAAGTTTCGTAGCATTGCTGATGATGAATGCATACTGCACACCAACTAGCAGTCCCCTCGAATTCCCCTCAATAATTTGATCGTTCAAAGAAATGTCCGTTGGAACTTTTTTGAATCCCTCTCCCTCGGTCGAGAGCAGAAGGTGCTGCACATACACGTATAGAGATGGCCATTGTGAATGGTTGAGCAATATCAAGCTGCAAACTACATACACCATACAAGTACAGTAAAGCATGTTGATCTGCTCATACATACGCACTAAACATTCACGTTAAAATAGTGATGGAGTCGACCTTAGGCTTGGCCTGGAAATGTAATGCGTTATGTATATGGCGTAGAATACTACCGTAGGAAGAGGAGGAGGAGGAGGAGGAGGAGGAGTAGGAGGATTCGTGAGGGTTGGAGGGAGGCTGGTGCTCTTCGTTCCCAATACAATGGTGAACGAGCAAGTAGTGGATCACTAACTGGTGGTGTCGGCATGACATGTGCAAACTCAACTGTTGATGCAAGGTGTTTCGGTTTTCAATGGGAGATTAGTTGGCAGGGGCAGAAAGCTCGCTCAGACAGTATTCCTTTTCATCAAGTACAATCGATGACGAAATTAAGGACAGGGGTTACTGGATCATATATGCACTTATATTGGGTGGTTGTCAATGACGATGTCAACAACATAGCTATTTGTGCCATACTCAAATTCCCAAATAGTTCATGGCTTCAAGGCCAACCAACTACCACCTCAAGATGAATATGAAAGGGGAGGTACCATTTTTGGAACTCCTCAACTGTATTGAAAAAACTAAGGGGTTGCGAGTCTGCAAATTATCATGCCTTTGAACGGAAAAAAGCGAAAGCCTTGCGTCCGAATCGTTCGATAAACACTCAGGGATTTATGGACAGGGTTCAATACAAAACTGTTCGGTCGTCAATTCACTTTTGAGACCAGCTGTATGGGGCACATGCTTCAAGTCCCAGAATCGTTCGTTTCATTCTCATTATTGATATGTGGTCATGAATAGGAAAAATGTTCAGCGAGCAGCTGATAAGATTTGGGCGACTCGTACCGATGCCTGTTGAAGTGAAGAAGAAGGTCAGGGTGGAACACTATGAACAATTGTCTCCTTACTGCAGCACATCAACGTAGTTCTTGGAGATTGTAGGAATTTGCAGATGAATCTCTGGGACAAGAGATCGTCCATCCCTACAACGTGCACTGAACATCTTGCTTGAAAGATCATATGACCCTCATCTTCCCCATCAGTCAGGCAAATCGCCTTCAAGCCACAAGCGTTCCAATTCTATGGAACTTTTTGGCGCGTGTTTTTTGTCCGCCCGATTTCTTCAATCAAGACTGGGAAGATTGGGAAGCGACTCGAAATTCGAGAGCCATCCATCCGCATCTCTGATTGAGTTGAACTTGAGCGGAAGGACCGACCAGCCTCGAGTCAGTCTGTTCGAAATCCAGTGGGTTTTGTGTTTTTTCTTGTTTTGGTGGATGGCTCGGGCAATGATGATCGTCCCGAGTCAGCGGGAAGAGTTTACCCAACTAATGATGAGCACACATCCACCGGTCCCTGGATCCGTCCGTCTAACCTAGTTTGTCATGCCAGTTCTCTCATACACTCGGATATTTTCCGACCCCCAGTGATCTGCTCCTTCATCCCGGCAATGGGAACAGCTGTCCCTCACTCTATTCAACAGTCAGTACTCCCATACACATTCAACTTGAAGGCACACCTTGAAACCTCCATGACAGAATTGACGACGACCACACATGTAATACGAATCTGGGCGATGCCAAAATGGATCAAAAACCCTGGTTCGGAATTTTAGTCGCTCCTGCTTAATCTAGTTTCTTGGTTTGGTTAGCTCTGGAAGAAACAAGCCTTTAGAAAACGTACTCGCAACGAGCAGGCTATATGTTATATGTCCAAAGAGGATCATTTCCCGGGTGTCTGCACAATTTGAAAGCGAACCCCAAAAGTCTGGTGGGGGTCCCGGTGAGAAATTCGGACCAGGACCATGTGAGTAGTTTTCCATTGAAAAATCACCCATTTTTCTCAAAAGCTTCTTCTGACACTTGTAGGAGCCCGGGCTTAAAAACCCCCATGGTAGATCGGTCGGTCGGTCGGTCGGTCGGTCGGTGGGTGGGTATAATGCAGTATTTGATCTCAAAAAGGACACCGAGGCAGATGCTTTTAGATGTGCTCTCGCTCGCTCGCTCACACTCACACATGTTTCCATCTTCCTCCATCAAGTAGCTCGGTCAACTTTGTCGCCGTTCTTTCACAGTGTCTATTCTCACTCACTCACTCACTCAGTATGGTGAACGGCTCTGTCGTACTCTCCGCGACACTGACGATATCCCATAGTTAAGGGCCAATTGTCGAGGTTCTTTGGGTTGGAAGTGCAGATCACTTCCATTCCTGGCTGAACGAGCCGAGCGAAGGAGGGGAAGGGCTTAGACGAGCACGAGCCCGGTGATGCTCGGTGATGGAAATTTTTGTCCGTTGAACCAAATGCCAATACAGAGAAAGACAGAGAGAAGCAAAGCCACTCCACACCAGTTGTTGCTCGGATGGAATTTGTGGTGCTCTTTCAGATGAGAAAGAAGAATAATGTCATCACCACTCCATGCGTCTGGATTTTCGAGGCACATTCCAGCAACTTGCTCATACAAGCATAAAAATATTCCCTCGTTTGCCCTTGGGAGGGCGATGGCTGCCAAAATCAACATGTACCGTACAATCCGTGAATCTGTCTTATTGGAACAGATGCCCGAAATAGCACCTTGCTAATGGGACGGCACATCCGGAAATACACGTTGTGCGATCAGATTTGAATTTATTCAACGCACATTTTAAGCAATGCTGGGACATGGCATTAAAAAAAGCACCTTGGTCAGCTGTTATTCGAGAACCATGCATTTCACCCCGTTAACCTTGGACAACCGATGAAGGCGGTGTTACTACTTTTGTTATTGCTACCACGAATCTTCCGCCAAATATTTCGTGGTTACGTTTGCTTTGCCATTGACCGAAGAGGCAGGTCAAAATCGAGAGCGCTTCCTTCACAACTCAAACAACCCCCTTCATTTCCAAATGCCGTCAATTTATCTGGAATGTTGGAGATCTCCGCTTTTTCACCTTCACATCAACTGGAGTGCTCCACATGGCCTGTACGGACGTACTTCGCCAATCTAGACCAGATCAGTGGAAAGAAATGCCACCATGTCCTCCGCCGTTCAAAAAGCTTCTTAATGTGTAAAATGTGAATGAATGAATGAAGACGGCCCATTTGAACAGGTCCCAAAGGGAGTATTGATTGACATGGCAGTGTACCGTCTTCTACCCACTGCATTGCAGTTCCATGCACGTTCGAATGTATTTACGGGTACACCTCTGGTTGGCCTGTTTGGGCTCAACGCTCAACCCCCTGAAAAGCGCATTCATTGCCATGTTTCTGACAATGTCAAAGATCGAGACAAGAGTAATGTGACCCAATGTGATGTCGGTCCAAGTGATGGCTAGCCCTGTTTCACATTAGGGATTCTATTCAAATCCTTGACGTCCATGGGCAGTTTGTTCGACCGCAAAGTCCCGATCTCTCAAGGTCCTTTCAAACACACAACATTTTCTGGCTCGAAACATGCGATATATGTAGGTTACCAAGTTACCTAATGTGAGACCGGTATAGACAACTGCTTTCACAGAGGACAGGATGAGTTGGAAGTTCGTTCGCACTTCACTGTTCAGAGAGTGTCTTGGGAATGAGTGGTTAATTGCCAAGTCAGCAGGTTTCACTTAAGGGCCAAGGAAATTGTCCCGAGTCATTCAGCGTCTGGCAGATTAATTGCTGGCAAGTGAAAATTTATTGAATTCACTTCCGCCCAACACACAGTGAGTGCAGCTTTTTCACTTGAGCTCTCCATTTTCTTGGGCCAAAGACCATACTTTTTAACGGACGGACGCGTGTCAAACTCGTCGAGAACGAGAACGACGGGACTTGGGTTCAAAACACAAAATCACCTCTCGGCAGGATTTCCCGTCCATTCACGGGTCAAACTTCCAGCTTGATTGCTTCTCTACATAGGTCCCTACATACATACAATGCGAATGGACTGGCAGCAGCGACAGGCTTGTGTCTTCTGGGTGGAAATTCGGAGTTGATATAAGAAATGTTTTCAAAGACGAGACACGCGAGAGCAGGCCAAAGAAACGATGAGACAGAAAAAGCCTGTGGTAGAACTCAGTCCAGTATATTAGGATTGATAACAAACTTTATCAGAAAAAAGTTCGCTCAGGCAAAAAGGCCTTAACAAATTGCTTGCTTAACTCGTTTTAACTAATATTAGTAATGTCCCGAGCCGTGCGAATCAAGAAAGTATGTCGATAGTATCGTAGTTTCTCCTTCAAAAACATTGGAATGATGGAAGGGCTCTGGTGAATGTACTCAAACCGGATGAAGGAATTGATTCCCTGACCGTCTAATAATTACTTTCTAGCTATCCCTTGAAAAAAATGAGTTTAAAGAAATCAGAAATTGCTTTCAAATCGCAAAATTTTAGGGGGCAAATGGACCAGCTTTGGGGCATATTTAGACAAGTTCCACCACAACCTATCCATATTTCCTTTACCAAATTAGGTGGAAAACTAAAGATTATGTGTTGAGCGATCGATCGTAATGAAGACAATGAATAGTGTTTAGTAGTTTATCTAATGAGTTATGACATTGGTGACATTAGAGCGAGATTTACTGCTCTTTGAAAGCAACCAAAACAAGAAACATCCCCCCAAAACAGGAGCATTACTTTTCACACATAATTCATTTCAAGTCAAATACTTCCTTGTTAAACGTATTCAATTGCACTTGCAATTATCTCTTCAATACAAAGTAAGTCATCAAAGGTATTGGCGATAAGAGGGTAATTTGCAATTTGCTTCATCAAAAAGTGCGTTGCCAAACATTCAAACTGATATTATGTTGAGTGTCTCACAAAGTTCGTTGAAGAACTGTAAAACCATTTAATTTAACAAAAAAGTGTTTTTTTGAGCATTTCAAAAATGAAATGAGGGTGCAATGAAAATCTAAGAGTAGTTCAAAATCTTGTGTTCAAAAAGTTGTCAAGTGCATAAAGAATATAGTTATAATTGAAGTATCTCTACTGTTTTGGCCCAAACGTAAATAATTCCAATCAAAACAATTATCACAGTTACAAAGTGCAAAGGAATTCAAGTCGCTCACATATGGTGCCTTCTTAGAATTTGGAAACATGATTAAAAATCGGTCTAAAGAGTACTGATAACCTTTCAATACTTTGGCAGCTTGACGATAAAGGCAGGTGAAGTTTATGTCCGAAAATGCTAAATGAATAGTTTCGCCAGGCCAGAGGCAAGGTTATGCACTGCTTTTCTCTTCTTGCTGTTGCTCTTTGGGTTTACAAATGTCATCATGTCTTGATGAGTGAAACATTAATGCAGACACGCACCAAAGTTCAGGTTCCCTTTTTGAAGCCTTCTGAAATCATAATCTAGCACAAATTAGGTTGCTGATTTGTAAAACTAGTATTGCTATTATGAGAGTGTACAAATAATAGCATCCGGTTTACGTCATAGAGGAAAATAATATATACCTTCAATCATTCATTAAAACCAACTATGATACTGTATGCTTGATTAATCGGAGATAATTGAAATAAGGGAGCTTGCTGGAAATCGAAACATTCCAATTATAAGTGTACCAATGGTTGTTCCTACACGTAGTTTTCCTGGGCCGGGTTAGAGGTATTAGTTTTCACAAATATCTCGCGAATGCTCAATTTAAAATCACTTCAGGGTAAAAAATGGTGAACAACTCTTTTTGCCCGAAAACGACTGAAATAAGTTAAAACACAATATACAGTAACCTAAATAAGCTCTCTTTCTCTACTCAGGAAATGTATGGAAACAGCCTTTGCTAGTTTTTTGTCGCCACTTTAAATGCTTCAAAATTTGACTTTTCCTGTCGCTCAATGAAAACGTTTGTCAAGCTGCTTTGGCTGGGTGATTTCGCATGTACGTACTGAAGACTCGTTGGAACTTAATCTTAAGCTAATTGTCAAATTAAGTCCAGAGATAGAATCACGATGCTGACTTTGTACAAGTCGATTATCCAGCCTTATCTTGAATATGCCTCGCCCTTTTGGGCACAAATAAGTTCCGCAGGTTTGTAAAAGCTCGAACAAGTCCAAAGATGTTTCAGTAGGAAACATCACAGGATTGAGAGAGCTCTCATATTTGGAGAGACTACAAAAGTTGGGACTGTACAGCGTTCAGAGAAGGTACGAAAGGTATCTGATATTGTACGTTTTCAAAAGTATCCATGAGCTTTGTCCCAACCCAGGATTTAGGGTCAATGCGAGTGACCGTCGAGGCCTAAAGTGCATTATGAGGGCACCTTCAAGCCCTCGAGAATCCAGGCTAGTTCGAACAATGAACTCCACATCTCTTCTTTCTCGGGCTCCTTCATTGTTTAATTTGCTTCCCTCTAATATTGGTAGGGAATACGTAGGCCTTGTTGATCCGGTAGCATCTTCCAAGTCAGACTTGGACCAATTTCTAGATAGCATTCCAGATCAACCCTACATTCAAGGACTAGCTCGGTCTGCCAACTCAAATTCGTTGGTAGACCAAATATTATATAAACATTGAAAGGTAATAAATAGACGAATTATAACCTTTCATTGTAATACTACTTGGGATTACAGTACTTTCCTTGTAGCGGTTAGAAAAGCCCGTGAAAAAACAAACCCCCTAAAAAATAAAGAACGTCCAAGACAGGAAACTCTTCTGACCAGGCCAATGTCTTATCCAGTCAAGGTGTCCCATCAAAACAAACCGAGTGGTTTATTGGGGAAACCTAGGGATCTCACCGATTTTATTCGTATTTACTCAGACATTATTGATATTTATTCCTGTGTTAGAGAATCCCTAAATAAAAATCAATAAATCAATTTATTTTAAGATATGTTTTAACGAGTGCTAATGCGCTCTTTACAGTGTTAGTGCCTTATGCATGTAAACTGAATAATGATGCGATGGTCTAAGACACTATGAACGCTAATCTAGGGATTTGAAAGAACAAAGAGTGTGCTGGCTGTAGAGGTTTCGTGTGAAAATCCATTAAGTAACGGAAAATTAAATGCGATGGTATATTTCCAGTCCTCTTCATCTAAACTTGAATGGAAGAAAAACGCCTCGTTTGACCTAGGGCCCTGTATTTAGACCGGTTACTACTTTCACCCCCTGAATTTGTCAACATACGCTAATTTTGCAGTGCGCGTGTTTATGCGCTCCGTCTAAATTCTATTGGCTGAGATTGAAGATGCAATAAGCCAGTTCTTTATAAATAAGTGCTATGTTCCATGGAGATTCGATCTGCCCATGATAACGTTTGCGTGCTAAAAATAACAATAAGTCCTAGGTCCGTCTGTGCACAACGTTTGTTATCTTTGTGGTCTGGCAGTCCTTCTGCGGCCATTGCACTCTATTGAAAGGCTTTATCGTCACAGTTTCAATCAACTTGAAGTGGAGTAAAACCGAGACCCTTCATAGGGGCTCAGGCAATTCAAGGAATAGCATCGATCGAAACGACACGTGCCTCTATTGTGAAGGACGTAATGGAAAATGGCATCCACTGAGAACATCGATATCAACTATCTGCGAGAATTCCTTCATGAACACTCCATCCGATCCAAGTATTACGTCGAGTATCTCGGCTTTCGGTCCAATCATCTTTGTCATGCAGCGGTTGCACTTTATGAGCTAAAGGCCTCCAAGGAGTATTTCCACTCTTACCTCAATCATTATCAGAAAAGGCTGGAGGCTAAAGAAAACAGTCCGACCCATCACAGTCAAAAGGATGCGGATCTTGATTCCCTGGGAGTTCCTGAACTTTTAGGAAGGAGGAAGAACTATTACCAAATATTGGAACATTTTGACTCCCTAACTACCGGGAGTGATCCTCTCTCTTGGGAGGAACTGGTGAAGAGAGAGTTCACCGAACTGGCCTTAGGCATAGCCGGATCCGCCTTTCATCCACTTATTCACATCGGTTATGGCATCGCTATTGAGGATAGTCCGAGCATTTGTGAAGGTTTGGCTTACCTTCATCACTCTTACTTGCCCATTTCCGAGTCTCTTGGTCCAAGTGTGGAAACTTTCGGCCAAGGAGATAGAAGTTTCCCAACAATTTTGACAGACGTGAGGCAAGACATGTGTTTAAACAACTGGTTAAAGGAGACGAAGAACTCGGTGGAGTTTGCCGAGCCTGGTGTTGGCCAATTTCAACAGGCCTTGATTCAACTCTTTAAGCACAAATCCCAAGAGGTCTTAGGTTACGCTGAACACCTTCAATTGCCCGGTGATTTACCACCTGCCACTTTGATGACTTGGGTTTTGGAACAGATTCTGATAGTGTACACGGGATCCACTCCTCGGAACGATTTCTTTCTTCTTCATGGGATCACGTCTTGCTGGGCTTTACGGAACATTGTTCCCTTACTGACCCCATCGAAGTTGAAGCAAATATTGCGATATTACGTCGTGGCATTGATTTCGACTTACTTAGCATGTGGATGCCCGACCATTAACATGGATCTAGTTGAAAAGGTCCCTGATGTGGAACACACTGAATGGAAAGACATCAAGAAGAAAATGTTCCAAATCCCTGTGGAGCAACTAGATGAGCACATTCTCAAGGTGGTCCACATTTGTAACGAATTGAAATCGTCTGTGGCCGCCGATGCCTCGGTTTTCAAGCGTGCTTGCTTGTGTTCCATGGATTTCCCTCTGTCCTTTAATGGACCATAGACTGAATTGCAAAAAAGACTCTTTTTATACCCCCAATCTTCATCCAAACCTATTTTACTGACTCGGATCTTTTTAGGACTTTATTCTAAATGTAAGATATGCCGATCATAAATCTTCGCCCAATATCAACTCGTGTATGTACAGTCCAAGTAGATATGAACATATTGCGTTCATTCAAATGGAATGCCACTTTATTTTCACGCTTCCTCTTTTTACGACTTGCTAATGAAATTGTAAGGTCCATACTAAAATTGGAGTGGAACCTTATCTGACGTCAGATCTGACACAAGTGTGAGGTGTTCTAGAATTTGCGGCGTAGTTTGAATATCTACATTCACTTGCACTATTCAATAAATGTCGTAAAAAGTTCCATTTCCGTAGCAATGTTCAATTTGCTTGTGTGCGATACGTAAAACTACAAAATTCAGATCCTGGACCAATTTGGTTGTAATTGAGCATATAAGTCTTCTTGCAAAGGGTGTATTTTTAGTTCATTTTCGATTTCAAAATTTCAAAATTCATTTGAATGAATCCTTTCTATCGAATGTCATTCCATGTTGTCCACTATATAGCTTAGAAAATAATTAATATTATCATGTCTTAAAAGACATATCATGATCAACAAAGTTGTACTCATCAATAAAGTTGAATCTCAAAAATAATCAATGCCCTGTGGAAATATGCAATAAGCCGCCATTAAAAGTCCCTCGTCAAAACGAACTGCATCCCACGGCAAAATATGTCCGTTTTGTCGAAATCTATTTTGCTAGAAGAGGAAACGTTCCAAGAAAATTGAAACAACATTACATGGAAGCTACTAAAATTACGATGTGCAATCTCATTTCATAGCTAAAACCTAGTAATTGTCAAAGTAATAGGTGAGAACCTGAACAGCAGTGTTGAAAGATTTTTTCAAAACAAATAAGATTTAAGTTATATTTGGCAAAAAATGCTAGAAGTATCGGCGTCTGTTGCAAATATCTATAAAATTTGCCATTTTTGGCCAAATGTGTCTCCAATGAACAAAGGAAATTGCCCAAAGGTGTAAAAGTGCAAACTTTGTGCACTTTGATGAATGAATGACCTCGTCCAATGACTTGTTACCTAATAGCCTGCAAAATCTCAGCCAGGCAAAGGCGGCATTGTTGTAAATTTTCAATCTCATATGAATCCATTGATGGGAATGGTTTTCATGTCTAAAACGGTTGCTTGTCAAGTGTGCTTCTGTGCTTATCGCTTCATTTATTCCATTCTTGACCAGATTTGTTTGAGAAGATGAATGTGAAATAAACAAACCAATTTCCAAAGTCTTCTGATATGACTTTTGCCATCAGTGAGAATCATGTTGACTAATAATTATCCAACATGAAGAAAATTGATATAGTTCAGGTCAGGGTGTTTATCCCATTTAGAACGATGTGAAGTCTCCCAAACCTTCCAATTTAGCATTCTTCGATTCAAGCAACTTTCTACAACATCCCAACCAAAATACAAACCAAGTGCATGCTTTCAGACTTGGATTATATGCCTTTTATTAGAGTTTGTGATAATCTATCACATTTACTCTAGAATTCTATCGAAACATGGGGTCCATGCTAGCTTTCATTACAAATCCATCCTCATTTGGATGGTTCGTTTCTTGGTAAGTGATGAAAGTCTGTTGCACGGGCAATGCAGGCTAACTCTTTTCTCTCCTCTCTGTGGTAAATAGAGCTCTAAGGAGAGAAGCATTATTCCCTCCCACCCACCCCAAAAAGAGTTGTTCGTATATACTTCTAGAGATATTGTAATGTTCCAAAACGACGACAAGAGTAGCCAAGCAAGTCGTTCAACACACTCACTACTTGAATTCGCCATGCAATTTCTCTAATCATGTAACGAAATATGTCGCAACCCAAACCCCATCGTATTAGTGAGTGAAACCAAAATAGCTTTGGTGTATCATTCTCTTGCCTAGAGCTCTAGTGAGAACCAGCGTGAGACGTAAAACGAAGCGAGTGAGCGAGAGAACGAGAGACATGCACCGTTGTTTTCGTCTCTCTCCTCTCGTCCTCTCGTCCTCCTCTTTATGTTCTGTTCTGGTTTGAGGTTTGAGGTTAGAGGCCGTTCATTCCAATGCAGTTTTGAATGAGAAAAGGACCTTGTCGCTGTTGGTCGCAGCACATTGATCAGCGTGATGTACTTCAATTAGGAGTTCGGCCGTAAAGTGAGTTAGTTTTATCCACTCCTCATCAACATGGCAACAACATTGCTCTCGTCTGATATCGAGGCTAAAATGGACAAAGAACCTCAGGAGAATCCTTACAACTCGGTAAGCTGGACCATCAATCGAAGCAAAAGTATTTGAAAAAGTGTGCGGCCTCCGGGAAAGGAAATAAACTTCGACGGAATTGAGGTGGTCAAATTGATTTATCGGTACTAATGTAAAAAATTAAGCTAACATTGCGATATCTTACTTTCCCCATAAATAGTTGGAGGAAGTATGGTTAGGTTTGAATATCTTTTTATCTCTCGTTCACAACGCTTGCAAGATATCTTTTTTTCGATTCTTCAAAGGGTTTATGGGGCAGCCTAAGGATCTCATACATTTTATTATACATTTTATCCTCTTTTTCCCCCTTGATATTTTATCTATTTCAATGTTCTCCCGAGACCTTAAATAAAGCATCATCATCAAATGACAAATGCCAGGTACTCGCAATGATATCTAACAACAGTTCTAAGAAGAGGGTTCAACGGTTGCTCAAAGTGCTTGCAATTAATTACTTGAGTAGTGAGTTACCGTAACTGAAAATGCAACCCTACTCCATAGAAACCACTCATTTGTTTTTCATGGATGACTCGATGTAATTGGTTCAGAGCACTTCTACAGTTTGTCCATCTTTGATAAAGCACATACAATACATTAATGTATGCGATTGCTAGTTTTGTCGATCTGGAGATTCTCGATTACCCTGCATGCTGTGTAATTGTCTTGGTTTGATACAAAAACACTTGACCTGCAGAGACACAACTTCTTTTTTTTCATATAAATCCCATAGTGCAGTGGTCAATTTATTATTTGGGCTCAGTAGAAAGTGTGTTTTGTGATTGCTTATCTTTTATTGCGCGTCAATTATGGTTGTTGTTTTAGCAGAGCGGTACTTCAAGAACAACTTGAGTGTGGTACTACTCGTATTCAGGATCACGCACAATGAAAATGTGGGTGTGAACGGATTTCCTGCCAAATCGGCCTGCTTGCGGTCAGATCAAATCGAAGTCCCTTTTCATAAAATAAGAAAGTTAAATTGTTTCGATTTAAGCAAACCATTTCCATAGCATTCTATCGTAAGATAGTTTATTCCAAAGTAATATTGACAAAAGGGTTTTATCTGACCTAGAGGCCAAGCCACATTTTGGACCAAATTTAGCCAGGTTAATTCATTTGACCAGGCCTTTTGATCATAGCAAACGCTAGTTTTCGATAAAAAAATAGTTTCTTATAAGTCTTTGTAGGGCCATATCTCTTGAAGTCTATACAAGGGTCCCTCAGAAGTTCCTGACCACTAAAAGCACAAATAATATTCCTTCATTTAACACCAACAAGTGAACATCTTGCGTCATTTCAATCTGAAACCTAAGTATAGCGAAGAATTATTTGCAAAATAACCACTGGCATTAACCTCCTCTATTCTGAATAATGAATAATAAGCCCGACTCTCCGACAAATTGTGCTTTGTTAATACGTATGTAACTCCTTGAGTCTCAGGTTCTACTTGTTTCATTTGTTTTGATGGTCGTAAAGTTCTGGTAGACCCTGTAATTATCAGTTTCCATACTTCTTATTGGCACTGATTAAGAGAAGGGGCGAGAGAATATGTTTGTGTTCAATTGAGAAGACATCGTGGTAATCGTCATCGTGTAAATCTGTGAATCTACCGATAGTCCAATGGCAAATCTGTCGCAATAAAGAATGATAATATAAGCTATTTTAAAATCAACTTACTGCACGGTACTGTAAAAGATCTTCAAGACAAAAATAAACGCATTCACCCCTCTTACGTCTGGTATAGGATTACAATCGGACATGACAGTGTTCATGTAAGGTGCAAAGTTTTCTGGTTCTTCTGAAAAAAAATGATTGAGTTTCATTACAGTTTATCAAGATGCATAAAAAACGTTGTTGCTGACTCTCTCGTATGTTCACCTTTAGGGATTGTTCCAGCATTGGTAGCATTATATGTTGTGAAGATTGGAATTTATCTAGTGATGGAAGGGCGCTCTATTTATTAGGATAGTGTCATACGTAATAGAAAGCGAACCGATTCGTCCATCGTCAACCCTTTAGCTTAGAAAAGGCCTACTGTGTATGGAGTAAGTTCTTACTGGATCTTACGGCATCATCCATTTAAACGGGAAAAGGGATTGAATAAGATTGATGATCAAGCACTAATGGTCTGGGATCGTACCAGTATTGACCTAGCGCCGTATCAGTCTCATACTTGTTTCAGAAATTGTATTTCTCCTTAAAAAATGTGTTCTGTGATGCTGATTACCGGTCTAAGGCTCACATGATTACAACTACTATGGATTGTGAACAAACATAACATAATATGAAAACTGGACACCAATATTAGTGGAACATGAAGCCAACGCACTTGTCATAGCTTCCGGCCCATGTTTTTGATCTGCAAGTGTCGTGGGTGTAAACTCCGGTGCCGGATGTTATGACAAGTGTATGCATGGCTTCATGTTCGACTAACTTTGGCGTCCAGTTTTTATAGCAATCGCTTAACGAGATTACTTCGGGATAACGAAGATTCAGATGATTAATCCATGCAATAAAAGAAACTGTCGCGTATAAGATGTGTCTAACTTATGTCAGCAAACCTTCTCGTCCAAGGACGTTATCACTACTGGCCAGTGATAAGTTGAGCTCATTTCAACCAGGCACGATTATTGATGATAACAAGTAACATACGAATTAGTAAAATGTTTGAAAGTTTGAATATTAAACATCGACATCGATAAAGGAATACAAGAATCAAATGGTCAGAATGATGAAATAGCAGACTAGAATGTGATATTTTTTGCACGATCGAATGTCTGTGTCCAAAGTTATGATTTCGTTTACCTTAACTGCTCATAACTTTTGACAAAGAATTTCGAATCAACTAAAAATTGACCAACAGTTTTGTCAAGATGAGTCTAAATCATGAATATGAAATGGCATTCAAATGATCGCAGTAAAAGTAACCTATTTTCCCCCATCTGTCTCGGTCCAGCAATGTAGTGACGTTGTCCTTGGGTTAGTTCATAATTTTGAAATGGAACGTGCCCAATCCAGGTAGCTACATACATTGATATGGAAAAGACATAAACACTTGAAAGCTTGCTCTGGGTTCAATTGCAAAACGAACATGAGCTCGCCATTGAAAAGATCAATTCTTACATGGCCCAACTCTTTCAAAAACTTAAGAAATCGAAAGAGTGTGTTACAAAGTGCAAACAAATGTGTTTTTACGCCGTTTTGTTGTAACGACCTTATACCTAAATATCGTCGTCCACTCGAGCCAGCTGGTAATTTGAAATATATATAAATAGTTAATAAATCTCATCCAAGCACGATGCAGGTTGGTTGGGCCCCTTGTCTAGACTTTTGATTCATTGAGTCACGTCAGCTACCTGTTTTTCGTGTTGGTTTGAATCACTTCACATCCCCCGGTCCCTCGTAGGAGCCACTTTTATGCATACGTCTCAAGGTAAAATATCGAAAAAGGCTAAACCTATCTCAAGTTATTCCAAAATCGAGGTCCCAGCCCGCAGGAATACTAGCTTTGATGATTTATCGTGGAGAATAACCAGAAAAGCAACGGTATCACCCTTGTTTAGGAAGCTGTCATAAGTAGGGCTAAAACTGAAAACAAAGAAGGGTTAGATTGCACCTCAGACCATTTGATATAGATTCTATCGTCACATTTGCATTTGGGACAATTCGGGTATTATCTAACCGTTCACCAAAAACTGACACTTTTGAACGATAGCCTCATTCATGGAGGTCGCAATTTAACTGGAGGTCTTTCCAATTGACATCGGTTACCCCGGTAGGCTTTGATCTCATTAAGAAACGGGGCTAAAACGATGATTCAGGCCTTACCTTGGATCGGTTTTCACCCTTCATCTTTTTTAAGAGGTTACTGCTCATCATCTCCAGCCATTATACTCCAGTTTTCACGTATTGATTTTTTTATAATTAAACATGATTGATATTGGAGTTGAAAGATCGTGAAATAGCTCTTTTTCGCTCTGCAGTTGTTAAAACACCTATGATTCACTTTCGAGGAGTGCTTGGATGTTTCTGGCAACCACTGACATCAAAAATATTTTGGAACTTTACACGAACTCATCTCACTCGTAATTTTTCTTCCCGCAAGTCAAATTTCTTTATTCGTCCATGTTGTATCACCCGTTTAGCTCAAGCTAAACTTGGACAACTAAAAAGTTGAATCGTAGAAAAAAACTGAGTTGGCAAGAATTCGTCTAGCTGCATGCAGCGTAAAAATTGCCATGTTCCTCCCTATAATTTTGAATGTCTATAGCGCGTAAATCTACGTGGCTTGGATAGGGTGACTAAGATTTTTTTTTCAATTTTTGGTTGAAAGGTTCAGTTCAATGGCGTCTAAATTTTCCGTCTCACTATTCGTACGAATATGTCCAACGTACCGTTGTCCATGCCTTATTGTAAAGCTGTTTATTTCCATATTCATAAAGCCCAGTAAATGGAACATAGATATATTTTGTCGATAAATGATTAAGAGAGAAGCTCCTCCAAATCAAGGCCCTTGGTAAACGCTAAAAAAGTATTCAAGAGAAATCATGAATTGCATACAGGGTGTTTCAAAGCAAATGGAACAACGAAGTAAGTCTTGCAACACTCTTAATTGAAATGGAATATAATTAGGTGCAAACCTCTAGAGATGGGGAATGTGAACACAAGTAAAAATTTCGTATCTCATGAATCATTCACTTTTTCAAAAAAAAAAACAACTTCTTTCTTTCTCAAGATCTTGTTAGGAAGGTAACTTTGGCTAAATTTGAGCCTAAACCATACTTCGGGTACCCAGGTGATGTGGCCAAAGTTTTATTTTACTTACTATATATAATTCGAAATTTCGGCCTTCCCTTGACAAGCTACAAAGGCTTTTGACAACATAACTTTGAAAGAAGTCACTTTGCAACGAGGTAGTTTAAAGATAACGTGGTTTCAATTACAGAGATGTACGTTTCTTACGTTATGATTTTATTTCGAAAGTGGCTCAAAATTGATCTGACTAACCCCATGCCAATTTGACAGGAGGGCCTTTTCCGTCCATATTTCTGGAATTTCGTGGACTAGGCCAGTTAACTGGCATAGCAAATTCAAAATGAGTATTCTTGATATTCAATCTTGTTGTCACCATGAGCTTTGGCATAAACTATCATTTTGCAATCCAAGACGTTTATGACTTGAGTTTTTCCATTTCAAGACACAGGCAGTCTAAGAAAATATGGCGAATCACAAATCAAATCGACCAAGAATGTTGACTGGTCACCTTTGCATGCACTTGAGCCCCACATGTTTCTTGTAGGCATATGTCAGACCTTTACGTAGAAATGGTTTCTTGAACTGTTTCTTTTGATGCGCCCAAGAGAATTGTAAGCCAACTCTGCATTAGGTCAGAGCTCTTTTCCAAACAGCCCATGCATAGTTTTAGAGCAAAATGACAATTAAATGTGTGATAATGTTTATCTTTTTTTTCTTAGCCATTTTGGCTGCCATCATTTGATCAAGTAAATAATACCAAATTACTTATGTAAACCATCAGATACAAGATTTACCGGCGCTAAACAAAAACGAAGCCACTAACATACTACAGTTCATTTGTCATTTCCTCATTTATATAATTTGCTCCTATCTCTTACATCGCTTAACCTTATCCCAAATAAAGATGAGGATTACAGTCGACATGGAATCTAATTGGTTCGACTAAATACAAACCGAATCTGCTTGTTAGGCATTTTTTTTTGTTTTTAAAGCGCCTCATGCTGAAAAATAGCGGTTCTACTCAGTCCTCGTGAAAACGTAAGGGCTGGCTTTGTGAAATAAAGGAAGCCTCTTTGCAATTGACTTTTACTATTTAAGTGCTCGTAAAAGTAGAGAATATGTTTGAGTAAGACTATGAGTCGAGGCAAAAGCATGTGGAAGAACAATTACTGTGGAAATGTTGGTTTGCTTGGGCGTTGTTATTTGGAACCTGAAAATGGTGTCTTTTGCCACGACAATGTCAATGGCGTCCTAAAGCCCAAAGTTTGTTCTGAAGCTTCATTTGACAAGCAAGAGTTACTTGAAATTCCCTTCTGTAGCATTTTTAGGCGATGTAATTGAGATTAGATTACGTTTTAACCTATTTTGCCTCCTTGGGGGAATAACCTTTTTTCGAACTTTAAACTTAAGATTAGCCACAATCGAAGATGTTGGTCATATAAATGGCCTTTCGTCTTTTGAGGAGGAAATTGGTGCAACAAATCATTTGCAAATCATATTTCTTCTCATCTTTCTGTCCTGCAACAAACGAAAACGAATGAAACCGAAGTTGAATCTAACATTCCTGTTTTGGCCAAATACATCAATGAATGCATTCATATTGTTTTTGGTTTTCACGAGCCTTTCTAACCTTTACATGGAATGTATTCCCCAATACTATTAAAAGGAAAGGGTATAATTCGTCTATTTATTACCTTTCAATCTTTACATGACATTTGATCTACCAACGAATTTCAGCAGCAGGGATGTAGGGATGATCTGGAATGATATCTAAAAATTTGTCCAAGTCTGACTGGAGAGATGCTACCGTATTCCTTACAAATATTAGAAGGAAGCGTAGTAAACAATGAAGGAGCCCGAGATAGAAGAGACATAGCATTCTTTGTGATTCAATGCAAATTTCATCCTCTTCTCTAAATCATATAGGTATTTCCATAATGAAGTCGTAGGTTCTCCCACAGAGTTCTAATGCGTCTTCATGGCAATAATTTCGTTTGACCAAGATCATTACTAAAGGAGACTTCAAAAATGAATCGAAACTAGAGAGGTGCATACATACGTCTATATTGTCATTTCCCCCTCGGCATAAAAAATGAGTTTTTTTCTAAAACCAAACGATAAATCAGTGATCGAATATTCTGTCTCAAAATCATAGCAACCTGAAATCGAACCACATTGATGATAGTCATTTCATGCTTTCCGACCCTTAATCAAATGCCTTTAAAATTTTGTTGTAACTTTCACACATCACACCTTTAGGCTATGTGCTTGACCATCTTTTCACTTTGTTGAATGTTTGAGTTGTCAATACACATTAACAGTAAATGATATAATAAAAATCATCAGTGTAAATGATGGAAATTATGTCTGATGTTATTATGTTTCAATTCAACTCTTTTAATTATTTTTGGCGTTAACAATGAATGATTCTTCCAACGATTACCTTTCTGATTATTTTCCATTTTCCTTTGCCAGCCTTCACATCCGGGTATTTTGAGAAACATCATTTCAACCTATCTCAACTTAACTCGAGATCGTTTTTTTGGATAATTCAGTTTGTTCCCGAATGGCTATATTTATATAGTTTGAACACCATCGAACACAGCACGATCTCAGATTATTTAGCAGCGCATCAAAAGAAAGAGGGAATGTATTTTCCCATTGGAGTAGTCTAGAGGCCTTTAGAGTAGTCCGACTTTTCTCGAGGCATCACGACAAACAGAAGACCTGATTTGGAAAGGTAAGTAATCGTGGAAGAATGAGTCGAAAAGTCCAAAATGTAATGGGATAAGGGTGTATTTTGGCGTTTGACTGGAACGATTCAGCCTTGGTGAGAGAAGGGGAATCCATGGCTTAAACGAGCACTAAAACTCTCTTTTCCACTGGTGAGCTATTACTATCAGAGAGAAAGCATTTAAAGTATTGCATTGTTTATTACATCCATGTTCGATTTTAGTCCAAGCACGAATTTACATACGTAAGTGCCAGGCGTTTGGAAAAAAATCATTACACGCTTAATCTTAAACTTCAGTAACATCCATTTCAGTAACAAATAGTAGCAAGCCTCCCAAATTTTCAAGGTTACTTATATGTTGCATGGGCTGTACTAATCATCAATGTAGCCTCTACTTGCATCGATGATGGCCTCCAGGCCCTGCAATCAGAAGCTACAAAGGACAGGGACATGGCGGAGGCAAGGCGCTTCGTGGTGCTGATCGTGGTGTACTAACGGCCACATCAACATCGCTAAAGCTCAGAGATCTCTGTCGGCGACTTTGCAGCATCAAAATGTTATTTTCTCTGACAATAATTATCTGTTCTTTGTTTTCATCCTGCTTCTATTTGGTCGGGTTTATGTTAGAGAGCGCAACCTTAACTGATTAAGCAAGAACTAAGCGTAAAGATATTTCCGAACGCCCGGTACGCAGGTGAACCCAGAACTACTTTATATCTAAAAAGAAATGGTTCATGAATTCAATGCAAGTTGTATTAGAATTGCTTGATGTGAAAATGAAATCACTTCAAGGTTGATCTGAAAACGTTTTTGCAAGGAGAGCCTTCATCCGTTGTCTTCTTTTCCTGGGAAACCAATCAAGTCCGTATCTACCACGGTACGATTTGCCCCTCATTTACGTAGAGCGACCAATATAATCTCATAATTTGGAGGTAAATGAAATGCTTGATTTGATGCCAATTTGCTGCAACGCAGAAAAGTGAAAAGGTTTCAAGAAAACAAGAAACAAGGCAGTCATTTTGATTATAAGTGAGAGAGTATGGCGTGAGATTAAGCACGGACGTTGTTTAATCCTTTCATAGTGATAACACTTCAATTAAAAAACCAATAGCCACTTGCGCTTTTTGTCAAGCGGTGCTAATGTTAGAGTTGGAAAAGGATCAAGAAGACTTGGGTGCCTTGTGAACATTTTTTTGTGATATTGAGCTATAATTTGAAGTCAGAGCGAAGGCTATGAGGAGACTCAAGGCCAACCAGGGGCCAATGAAAGTCGGTGAAACTTTTGGATTTCCATCCTCGAACCGATCAAAAGTGGAGAGCTAAGTGTAAGAACAGCGAATCCTTTAAAAACTAAGTATCGGAGGGTACCAATTTTCATTTGACGAAAAAGGGATAATTCATGATAAAGCGTAGGCTTTCCAAAAATTCCTTGCACTGATAACTTTAGATCCAATATGATCAGGCAACTTTTCAAGTGCAGGGGGAAACATGATTTCCACTCTATATATACAAAATACCAAAGATGGTATAGTATCTCATTCTTTAAAAACTAGCGAAATATGCCAAGCTCTATTAAAAAGCATTTCTATACGCCGTAAATTTAATTTCATATTCTCAGATTACTTAGTGGTTCGTCAAATTGAGTAACATCCTGTTTGCTGAGATTGGCAGAATTAACATTTTCTATCCAGGAAAACTAGATTGAGCACCAAAACGTTTCTGCAGTACATAGTTTTACTTTGTAGATTAATCCTGTGCTTTATCAAAGAAATTGCATTAAGATCATAAAAACATCCGCTTTCGATTTCTTGGTTCTTGTGATGCTGGTGCTTCCAATGAAGCTTAGCAAATCTGGTTGTAAGTAAAAATGATTTAGTCCAAGTTTGAGACTTATTGGGATTCCTTGACAAACTCAAAGTGACTGGTTCCAATTTTAGAATCAATCTTGTTTATGCATGAAAATGCGCGCTCACTTCAATGTGCCGTCAATATAATGGTGGCTTAGAAATTCCCTTTGATTTTCAAATAGAAGCCACTCAAAACCGCCTCTCTTGGCTACTTTTTCATCCAAGAAACTATTCAGAGATATCAAGAGATACGCAAGCGAACGAAATATCGACCATATCGGATGCATATCCCAATATGAATGTCCTTCCCAAAAGAAACCATGCTTCCGTACGAGTACTTTGACAAACACATTCTTGTACGAGGATATCAATACTGTAGATTGTGGGAAGTGCAGTCCTGTGAACCTCTATTTGTTCTCAATGTCAATGGGGTCTAATGCCATTGAATTAGCCATCATGCTGGACTCTTGATCTGAATCACACGCATACATTATTGGAATATTGGTTTTGCCATCCGAAAATGTCATAAGATATATCCTTTTGCAGATTCCTGACAGTAATGGCACGAAGGGCTCCTTAGATCTTAACTTTACCACCGATGGTGGTCCTGATTTCTCGCGAGATCAGGATTTAGCCACGGCCGAGGTCGTTGTTCAGGCGGTTATCTTTGTACTGGCCTTAGTGGGCAATGGCCTAGTCTTGGTGGCCTTGATCCGACAACTCCGACGGAAGCCTTCTTCTCGAATGTATCGCTTGATGTATCATCTGTCCATAGCTGACCTGTTGGTGGCCGTATTGAATGTCCTACCACAACTTATATGGGACATCACGCACAGGTGAGTGCTAAAACCTAAAAGTAAGACTTCAAGCATGTTTTCCACGTTCAATTAGAATTGCGTGTGTTCTTGCACATTGTTAATTCTAGCTTCCGCACTATCCGAACATTTTGTTCCTCGTTCGCACGAGCTTTCCGGGCATGCACAATTGAAATTCGATATTAAAGAAAGCGGTAGAAGAATGCATATTTTTTAGGAGCACAAATTGGCACATTCTTCTACTTTTTTAGCACGGTTAACAAGATGAGTACTGTAGTCCAATGAAAATTAAAGGAAAGGTGGTTAGTTCAGCCTTGGAGAATTCTCCAAAGAAGCAAACACCGTGTTGTCCTCGCCTTTTTTGTTTGGTAACCCTTAGTGTTTCAAAGAGGATCCTTCATTTTAGGTTCCATGGACCCGATATATTGTGCCGATTGGTAAAGTTTGGTCAAGTGATGCCCATTTACCTTTCGTCATTCATTCTCACTCTAATGGCCGTGGATCGGGTCGGGGTCACCAAACGACATGGATCCGTGGAACCCAAGCCTTTGAGGCCATTGATCCAGGGGGTTTGGCTGGTGGCCATTCTCTGCGCCTTGCCACAGCCCTTCATTTTCTCTATCAAAGATATCGACGATAAGGGAATATACGATTGCTGGGCTGATTTTGGAGGGGAAAAATGGCTCGAGAAGGTACATAGGCTTTTCCACGTCTTTTTCGATGAAAAATCATGAATGTATAATGGAAGGGAACATTTTGGATAGTTCCCTAATGGGTGGAATACACCATCGGAAATGGATCCATAACTTGTTCACGTACAGAATGGAGGAAAGATGGGTTTCGTAAATTCATGTCCGGAGTAGGACCTCAAACTGATACGAATGAAATCCTGTTTGGGTTCACACCTTCGACGAATGATACGAATGAAAAACTTGCCACAGAAATTCCAACCTATTGAGAAACATCAAACCTTAAGTACATATCCACGGTTGTAAAATAAGTCAGGAATCCGAAGGCCATCTGTCAATGACGAAGTGTCAAACATTGAGTACAGATCCACAGTTATGAGAGTATTCAAAAATTCGAAGGCCACGTATCAATGTCATTCATGATATGTGTTGCAGGATACAAAATGGGTACATTCTTTGATGACCCCAGATCTAGACAAGATTACAAGTACAGTACACAAGATGTTCTCTCTTATACAGGGCTACGTGGTAACCTTCCTTTTCACGGTATTCTTCTTGCCCTTTATTGTGATCACGAGCTCCTATTGCATCGTCACCTATCGCATCTGGAGCTACAGTCGTGCCACCCAAGGCTCCAAGGGCAGTCCCCAAATGAGTCTGGCCTCGAATCGAGTCGTTCTGAGCTCGGTGGGCGACGGGAGTAAGAACGAGGACGACGACGATGGGGCCACCATGGAAACGGCCGTTTATGAGATGAAAGTGATCAACGGGCGGAACGGATCCTCATCTAGCCATCGGAGCTCATGCAAGTCGACCACCAGGTCCATCAACACCTCTTGCACCATCTATCGGCCTAATTTGGCTCATAACTCCCATGCCCCCTCGGCAGGCTTCGTCCGGGTGCAAACGGAACAGATCGTGCTGCTGTCCAAGGCCAAGCGCAAAAGCCTTAGTATGACAGCCATCGTGTCGGTGTGTTTCGCCGTTTGTTGGCTCCCTTGGTGCGTGACCATGTTGCTCATGTCTTTCGACATTCAGGTTGGAGGTAAGGATATTGTTTTAAACATAATGTAGGAGTACATTCAGTTGGAACAACGATGATCCGAGAAAAGTAGTTGGGCTTTTACTATGGGACAATCTTGTCATTATGAAAGGGTAGCATCGTTAACTCATGTATTTTGGTGCCAGTCTCGAAAAAGAGTCAGTGGTGTATGCATGTAGAGAAAATGTTATTATTTTGAGAAAGTCGAGTTTTGACCTTGGTACAACTTGCAAGTTTGGTTGTAAATTGAAAAATTGAAAATGTCCCAAAAAAAGATGTCCCAAACGGGCTTGTTCTTTCGCACGGTACATGTGGAAAAACTTTCCCAGTCGTCTTTTCTGGGCCAAGTTTCCCCTGACCAAACAAGTGCAAAGTTCTAGACTCAAAGGCAAGTCCAGGGATGTCTTCTCTCAAAGGCAACTGCCAGGATCATTGATCCATAAAACAACAGGAACACCATTTTCCTCCTTCCGTTTCTACTTGATAGTCTTATTATTAGGGCTAAAAGGAGTCATTGAGATGACTCGCAAGACTCGAGTCATTGCGGAATTTTTCAAAGATTATCCTAGGCTCAAGTCATTTTCATCGATCTTGACTAATCATTTCATATCCTTTTATACAACATACTCGCGAGCCATTTCTCATACCTTTTTCGACTCAAAGGACTGGCAGAACTTCACTCAAAGCCTTCAGTTCTAACTGCAAAAAGACTCACTCGAATATCTGCCTATGGAATGTCACAACCCAACTGCTGACTTTTTTGGAAGAACAAAGCCGTATTCATAAAGTTAGAAAGAAATTCATGTCATGACCCAAGAGATTGGTTATACGTTTCAGGTGATAAAGTCCATCCCCTTATGGTCATCTTTGCTCTTTTGGCCTCCCTAAATTCCACGACCAACCCTTGGATCTATTTGTGCTTTAGCAGTGCCGTTCTCCAACAAGTAAAGGTAGGTGAAACTCGTGTAATGACGAATATCCTTTTTTTAATGAACTTGAAAATGTTTTGGTCAGTGTTTTTTCTGGGTCTTCAGACATTATTTGTGTAAGTTTTAGGGGTGTGGCTCGCCCAATGTCTGAGATAGGAACATTGTTAGTGTATCTTAAAGCTCGTTCAATCACTAAGAAGGTCAGATGATATAGAAAGCTGATCCAATGGCTTCCAATAAGCCAACTCCATTGTTCTGCTTATGAGCCTTTCCAAATGCCAAGCAACAAAAGACATTTTCTTTCCTTGGCCACGTTGGGTAAAATTCCATATCAATTTTGGACGGAAATTCCAAAACACATTTTTTTATGTTTCTTGCCTGCCAATTTATAAGGTAGAACTTGGATGGGTTCGATATGTTACATTTTAGCCAAGATTAGAAGATTTCATGCCCAAAATCACATAATGAATAATGATTTAAAAAAGCAAAATCCAATTTAACGGAAATTAGCAAAACACTTAACTAAGCCATTAGTTACCATTGAAATATGATAAATTGAGTTACTAATGAGTTGTATGGGCGAAAGCGGTCCTGTTCCTTTGGGTTCCAAAGTGTTTTTGCTTCTTTATTTTCCTTTTTCTACACTGTCGTTTTTCGATCCCGCATTTCTTACCTCTAGGACGGCCAATTCATAGCTACCCATTCGTCAATCCAATCATACTTACACCAAGTCAAACAATTAATTAATATTTCAAAAAAATAATTCAACAAGGTCTCAAAGACGACTTTTTAACCACTGTGATAAGGAAAGATCAGCTTCGCTAAAGCAAGAGCTCAGTGGCTAGAGCTAATTTGCAACGCCAAATTTGCATCACTGGAAGTGGCAGGCACATTTTTTCTAGTACCAGAGTGTGCCCGAACGCCTGAATAGGGTGTAAACAAATTACGGGCTTCCTAAGATCTTTCTGACTTTGAAACCTAGGCTTTCATTAAGAGGAACTTTTGAAAACATAATGCCATATTACAAATGAACCCTCCCATTGTTTGCCACGAAGAACATTGCTCAAAAGTTCAACTGAGCGCAATCTTGAGGTCAGAATCAAAGCGAAAGGCCCTCTGAAGGCCGGCTAAAGGCTGAAAGAAGGGCATGAGCCTTTTGGTATCCATGCTAGAACCATTGGTAAATGGAAAACTTCATACAAGAACTGCCAAACCCGTTTGACCAGACCGGACCGAGGGCGGAAATCTGGGATAACAAGAGTCAGTCTTCGGATGGCCAAACATTAGAGGATCACCAATCTCCTTTAGACTAAAATTGGATCTTTAATAGTATGGTGATAGGTTTTGTAAGAGTGCCTTCAATTGAAAATGGGAGACTCAATATGCTCCAGCAATTCTTTGAGGGTGGGGATAGGATTTTCAGAAGGCACTAGGGAAGGCCCCTAAATTCTTTACACCCTGTAGGTTGAATCATATTGAGTAAGCAGTGGTGAACTCATGGGCCATGAGCATAAACTCGATTGTACTCAAGTATAGATGCGTTTTGAACTGGAATAGATGACTTTCCGGTTGGAAGCACACCACAATACGCAGTAGAGGTAATCTCGACATCTCTGGTTGTCAGCCTGAACTGACGCCTGCTCCTTCCATTTCTGTTAAGTTTCAATTTGAGCCTCATCATAACCGCATAAACTATCTGTTCTTGCACGCTTCAAATAACTGGTTTTTGCTTGGCCCAGACGCTTTCTTTAGTTTAGTTTAGCCTGTAGAAGTACCATTTTGGATAGATTGAAGAAAATTTTGTCGAATCCGCCCAAAAGCTAGCCCAAAAACTTGACCCAAAAAGCACTAGGACAACTCGCTCCAACCCTTTCAATGTAATGTGCATAAAGTGTTGCATTTGGGGTTTCTATTCAAAATTTGGAAATGCTGCCAACCATTAAGATTTACTCTCGAAATGTTAGGATTACCTCAGCTGTGTATTGGAAATGAATGAGAGCCGTCGAGAGGTCACTTGAACTTTTGAGGCTTGATAGTTCTTTGTTGATGGATACAATTACAGTTCTAGGTCATAAATCCTAGGAAGCAAATGTTCATTAAGCTTTGCTTTTGAATAAACTGCCACATGTTACTAATAACCATACATAAAAACACTTATTTTGAACTTACCTTAGTTGTTGTTTTGTCTTTTTTCATTATTGACCTTTGTAAACCCAGGAAAGGTTTTTTTTTTGCGTATTTTGGTGATTTGTTTTTCTTTTAGGTAGGATTATTTTGTCAGTGACCTCCCAAAAATGAATATGCTGTCATCATCAGGCACCCGAGCCCAATTTTTAAAGCATAAAAGAGTGAATCTTTGATCGACAAAAGATCCAGGTTATGTAGCACAGTACGATCTTTTCTCGATCCAAGATTCACTCATTGGCATTAAAAACTGGGCCCTGATGCTTACAGGACCCATTATTAAAGTCCTGAGACTATGCTTGTCCCAAAGATTGGTCAAATACGGGTACACTACTATCATTTTGAATTAGCGCAGATTTGTTTTAGCTCAACATTTAAGTGTGTTCTGTTTTATGTTCCATCGAAGATCAACCAAGCTTCGTTAATTTAATCGAAAGATTTTCTACCTGGTTTGAAGACGCATTGAGCTTAAACCAATTCGTCGTTTTGTACTGCGATATGCGACTCATAACTTGACATAAGGTTTTATATCCTCAGAACTATGGATAACGTGAATAGGAGCAAAAAATGGGACATTCCTTCAAAGTACAAATGTATCAGCAAATCTTGAAGCATAGTCGTCTCACTTACATGAAACACACAAGTTTTGCACATATCACGTCAAGAGAGATTGGCCATTGGAGTAAGTTTCTTGAGATAAACGTGAACTAGGACTGACATTTGTAGAGTCATGAAGAGAAATGATACTCACATTAAAGCTACACTAATGAGATACAACTAAACTAAACCAGGCTTTCCTAATTTTCCCCACTTTCACCATAAATAACAATATAACCAATCTTTTCCCATAAAAAGCTTGGCTTAACTTCAACTGAATGAGTTCATCCAAACCCACTCCAAAAGAGATGAAAGCCTTTCCCAAAAGAATGCCTTCTTCGCTTTACATCGGAACTGTCATCATTCCAAGTCTGATCGGTTTTGTACCATCATTCATACATTTATCAACCTGAAAGGCCACTCTGAATGAATAGCTCTCGATTTTGGGTAATAATCAGTGTTTCTCGCAAGTGAATAGAACTCTAATTGCTTTCAGATATCCCTTTCTCCAAGGTCACGCCCTCAAGTTCAATACCCTATTCATTTTCTATTTCAGCATTTAGTCGGGATGCGTTCCACTATAGGAGGTCCAGACTCTTTGGGTGGAGCAGATGCGGATCGTCCAGAGCCTCAAACCCATCATCGCACCAAACGGATCCTTTTTACCCGAAAAGCTGAACCTCTGAAAGGCACTCCCTTGGGAACTCGACCGCACCCACTCTTTGCCCTTCAAGACCAAGAGATTGTTCGTGCTGGGATCCGATCAGAACCTAATTTGAGCTCCCACCATCGGCCCAATATGAAAAATCCGCTTCCGGCTAGTAACCAGAACAAAAGTTGGACAAAGACCTGAACTCGTTATCTTCAAATAGACACATACTTATGAATCCGAATCGTATCCGTAATAAATTGCCACCATTCACCTTTTGGATTGGACGAAGGAAAGGTGGAAAAACATGTTGGTTGAGGTAGAAGAACATGCCTGGAGAGCCGTGAGGCTTTTTCTCCTGAATGTACTGGATATGATTTTTGTTTGGGCTTGACTAATGCTTTGGGATTTGGCTGGTGGTTTGGCCGAAAAAGTCATTCCACTTGCTCGCCGAACGGGAAGCATTTGGTTGATGTTAGAGTGTGGCTTTTTTTTGGCCAAAACAATCCGTTGGAGCCGACAATTAGTTACTGTCATAGGATCGGGAGACGCAACAAAAGATTCAAGTTCACCATTGTCACGTCATTCTGAGGGGTTGTTGGTCGTTGGATGGAGTTGTGTGATCTTGAACGGTGACGGAGCTAGTTTCTCTGGTTTTCTCAACGAAACACACACTCATAGACCAACACATATTGCTTGAATACCGAAGAGCCGCTCCTGCTATTGTCATGGCTATTCATAATAGTTATGCAATTGAATGATGAATGGCCTAATCATATGGAGTCAAACAGTTTGTATATCTGTTTCGGTCGAGTTGTAATCCCAAACGATGATAGAGTGACTTTGATGTTCCTCTCTCTTGACATATTACATACTTGTGTGGCTAATCGAGGTGACTTCCTGTCAGTGAGGCTGGTTTCAAGTCCTTCTTGATCTGGGGATGGACAAGATTATCATGTGCATCCTTGGATCCATATCATGTGATGATGCAATTGATTGCTTACGTACGTACATCGGACGGACACACCAAAAGATTTACGCACAACATGCATGCTCTAATCGTCCCTGTGTGTGTGTGAGAGTGTGTGATCAGGCACGAATTGGGCAATTCTGCAGGCCTGGCTCGTGGTCATTAGGCCTCCGATTGAAATTGAACTGCCTTGTCACTTTTGGCGTCAGTTTGATGAAAGTTGCCGTCCATTGTGCCAAATTTCTAACCTATTCGAATTCGAACCCGACACTCGGCACCTCATGGTCAAACTTCATCATCCTTTTTCCCCAAGGAAAGTCGGATCTTGACGTATCAAATCACCCGGCTGTCTTATCCTTTACTACTGAGTCTCTGTATCTTGTTTACACCAATTCAGTGCACACTGAAAAAAAGCAAGCTTGGCCATTAATTGTAAAAAGTGGTGGCAGAAATTTGTAGTTAATGCAAGCACTTAGCAGTACCGTCTGTAGCACCTGCATAAGATAGGTTATTGTGAGAGAAAGATGGTTTTAATTGGTATAAGACATTTGATCGATGTTCTCCGGCATGAGCATCTATGTCCTTAGCTTATTTAACACATGCTATCAATAATATAATCTTGGGTAGATGATGCAAAGGACAAGCGTACAAAGAAGCCAATGGTTCAATTCATCTTATACCCAAATTTGTTTCTCGAAATAGGAATGGTTCCTCTATGGCGGAATTGAGTCGATTTCAATAATAATGATAATCTTTATTGCGACTCTTGGTCATGTCATGGCGTAAAAATAACCATAACATTTAAAGGTATTTTCAGTTTCTTGGAAGAAATCATAATGCCGACAAAATTATTGTGGATGTCGGTTAGAAAGGTCAGTCGACCAAAATGATCAAGCAAAATTAGATACCTGACTGCGGAATACATTGAAGCAATTTCAAATTTTCCATTTAATGACTTCTACAAAAGATGTGAACCCGGACATATCAGAAAATTCTGTTTTTCGTTTTCACCTAGAATTTGGGTTATCTCGACATTCGCTGATTGCTATTGTAGAATCTGGTTTTTGATCAGATCCTGATTNTAAAAAAGCAAATTATATTTCTTGGCAATTTCTGTAAGGTATAACCAGAGCATTTTGAAGCCAAATTTGGTGCAAATTACAACTTTTGAAGGGTAATATATCAGAGCCTGTTCAATGGATTTTTATGAAATTTGAATTTAAGACATAACTAAAGATGCTCACAATGTCTATTAATAACGATTTTAAAAATACTATCTTCTAATAGGTTTTCAGTGGATTAATATCCTTATAAGAGCTTATCTTAATGAAACATACTTTTTCAAACTTGATCCTTTTGCTGTTTCAACAAGGAAAAACGCAATTAGAATGCTTGGCATTTGAGCACAATCTTTTTAAGTGTAGTCGGAACCACCGTGCTTATTTAACACATGCTATCAATAATATAATCTTGGGTAGATGATGCAAAGGACAAGCGTACAAAGAAGCCAATGGTTCAATTCATCTTATACCCAAATTTGTTTCTCGAAATAGGAATGGTTCCTCTATGGCGGAATTGAGTCGATTTCAATAATAATGATAATCTTTATTGCGACTCTTGGTCATGTCATGGCGTAAAAATAACCATAACATTTAAAGGTATTTTCAGTTTCTTGGAAGAAATCATAATGCCGACAAAATTATTGTGGATGTCGGTTAGAAAGGTCAGTCGACCAAAATGATCAAGCAAAATTAGATACCTGACTGCGGAATACATTGAAGCAATTTCAAATTTTCCATTTAATGACTTCTACAAAAGATGTGAACCCGGACATATCAGAAAATTCTGTTTTTCGTTTTCACCTAGAATTTGGGTTATCTCGACATTCGCTGATTGCTATTGTAGAATCTGGTTTTTGATCAGATCCTGATTCATAAAATCCTGCCATGGTTAGATGCAATGCAAGTAATTGCCAAGCCCTGTGGTCCCATTGGTTTCTTGGAATAAATTTGGTTTGGCAAACTGGACGTGCTGAGATAATTCCACTTTGTTGTTAGAATTAAAAAGGCTCTGTATACAGTACTAGTCTCAACCATGACAAGATGTGCATGAGATAAAGTCGCTTCAAAATGGGTCAGATAAGATAGAAACTAGCAATTCTTCTCAGTGTTCCTGAAAAGGATGTTCGACTTCATTGGTACATTTTTGGGGGCGAGGAATTTAGCGAATGTCTAGCAGAAATCGTGATCTCTTTGTAATGAATAGGAAATGTGAAGTGAGCTCTTGAACACCTGATGCCAGCAATTCTGACAATGAGTCATCTTTGGAAGCCAGGACGATTGCTCCTCGGTTGGCCAGCTTTAGCATCTATCCAATTGGTCAATTTACACATCAAATTGAGCCAACAACCCACCATTTGGGCCTGTTCTTTTTTTGTCACCTGGCAGATATCTAACTCTCAATCAAGATTTCCCGAGGATGAGTGTACAACCGACCACCACTGCCACTACTATTACTGCTATTACCACTCCATCATCCATCTCTTTCACAACTTAGGAAACCTGTCCAAGAAAAGGAGAGAAAAATGCTCGAATTGGGCTAACACGGAATTAGGTTAAGTTTTTAAGGTTTTGAGGGTGGGAAGATCAGATATAAACTTATGAGGAGAGGATGACAAAGATGAAAATCTTCGGGAACGTCATGTTAGCGTTATTCTTGTGGAATACAATTTCACACTGACAAGTGAACACGCACGGAAAACACACATTGCGACATCATAAAATTAATTGATATGAGCTGATTTTCCACCACATTGAACGTGTTGTACTCGCCATGTACCTTTATAATTAGTTTGTTGTGCAAAGCATTGCCAGTCTGACACAATTCTTCGACTCCTAACCTGGGCAGAAGAGCTAAAGTTTTGTAACTCTTTCTGTCGATTTGATGAAAGTACAAGTCAACCGAATATTTGTGCGTTCCTCCCAGCAACCTCAATTTTACGGATTTTCAAAAGGTGTTTTTGACCCAAAAAAAAATAGGCCACTGTATCCTAGTGCTGAATAATACCATTGATAAAGCCATTTCTGGTGGGGAATAATAATTGAATAAAGGTTTAAAAACCGAGAGCACATTGCACGCCATTTACCAGAATGATTTCAAAGAGTGAGGATTCCCAAAAGAAGATGCATTTGAGCTTCATGGAAAAAAATGAATCCAACTTTTCTCGTTTCTAGTTCTTCTCCTTTTTCGGGAGAATCGAGAAACTCGAGTTCATCGTGCTGATTTCGTCTTTTGAGATGGCTGGCATTAAGAGAAACAAATTTGTGTGAATGATCAAGGGGAAACGAGCGAACCAACCATTTGGGTTGGATCCGTTCATGTGGCAGTGGAGTTGGCCATCTCCTCCACCCACCTAAGAACTCGGGTGGAAAAGATGGCTCTCCGTATAGTCATCATGTCATATGATATACCATGCTGGTATTTGATTTGGTCTCAATTCCCAGAGCACTGGGAAAAAGCCCAAGTAGATTTCATTCGGATCACTTCTGAGCAGTGCGAAGGTCCAAATCTTGCAATTAAACGGACCGAGAATGAACCCTTGAGAAGCGCCTTTGGGAAATTCAAATTGAAATGTTGGACTCCAGAATGCCCTTGGTCAGTTTTGTCAGTGATTTTTTTGGGTGTTCTTCACTCGCCTTTCGCTGGCTGGTCTCCTTTTTGAGTGAGAAAACCATGGCAAACCATTGAAAGAATGTGTCTCTCGCTAGTTTCGGATGAATGATACCACACACTCACTCTCTGATGAAGATAGTAGTGTCTCACTCTACCAACTAGTCTGCTATATTTGAGGATAAGTGTCGCTTTCAAGCCGATCACACCAGTTCATCTCATGGCTCGCGTATTCCTATTTTACAACTGAAACATTTGGACAAATGTCCATTTGTATTCAATGGCAAAGACCGCTCGGGACCCAAGACTATGATTACGACTCTCTTCAATAAGATCTCTATTTTGAACCAACGAAAGAACAAGCGGCAACCATGACGGACGATGTGTTTGCCATTGTAGGGAACACTTTTTCTTGCAGATTCTACTAGGGCTGTGGCACATGTGCGCAAGTGTATCAGTGAAGGTAGGACTGTAGGTGAGACGGAGAGACGGAGAGATTGATGATGAAGAAGAGGAAGGGTGACGGGAGCGAGATGATTTGGCGGGAGCAGTTGCATTCGTGACTCAAACAGGAGCACATGTGAGCAGCCGAGTGCTTGGTGTCAGACTAATCACTTCCTTGAGCGTTAGGAAGTGATTGCTTTCCGTAGATGAGGCCTTGAAGTGAGAACACGCTAACATGGACTGAAAGGGGTGAGTCTTTCTTAAATCCAGGTCAGTTCTTGGCATCACACTTTTCTTTGCAAAAACTTATCGAAAGAGAAAATTGGTTCTCGTTTCTTTGGTCAAGGTCAAATGTTGGCACTGTCCTTGTACGTATCTCAAGACATTCTAGTGGAGTCTTATAAACCTGAGCCTTTGGGCCTGGTAGCCTTTAGATGTCAAAAGCACATGCTTCAAGTCGCTCCTTAGATGACAGCCTATTTTCTCGATACCTTGTCAATACTTTTTTTCTACTTAGCCTATCATCAAAGTATCCAACAACTTGCTAACGTCGACTGAAAAAGAATGATCAGGATTGCAATTGCCAAGTCTGTTTTCGCTAATTCAGTGCCAGTCCTTCATTCGGAATTCCCCACCGTTTTATCCATCTGCTGGGATTGTTGAGTAATGTCTCAAATATGAGATGCTCAGACAATTTCTATGGCCCAAAATTCTCTCAAAAGAAAGAGCATTAATGGGAGAAAAGTATCTACGAGAAAGGAAAGGGTGAAATAATACCCAATTTATTTGTACTTATGAATGCCTTTTCTGTTGCAAACTGTGACCTTTGCAATAATAAAAGAGTTGAAGCAAATACAAATTTGCAGCCCATGGCCAGTATCTACTTTCATTACACGCCCATTTCATGTCTTGACACTACGATTGTTTTTTGGTAGAGGCCCTTTACGTATTGAGAGGAGATTGACACCCTTCTGTGCACTTATCTTCAAACAGTGCCCTCATTTAAATATCGCCAAAATTATTGGCAAAGCAAGTACTCTCTCGCTAAACAAGGGCTTCTCGAGAAGCGGCTAAAAAAATCAAAAATGAACAAATCTTCTCTTACTCAAAACAGGTGGATCATCAAATGACAGGTCTCATTTTATGGCAAACCTCCTGGGGCATCTCTCTCCATATGTTGCAAATTTCCCAGATGAATGCATTTGACTAGATTAAAAGAGCCCTCTCAAATCATCTCAGACTTTTTGGGCAGCTTTTAAGGGAGATTATTCTCGTCCAAGGAGGAAATGGATCCACTGATCCTATCAAATATCAATGGATGATTCTCAGCCACTGCTTGGCTAGTTAGTTCAACTTGCTGGTTAATCAAGTTGCCATGGATGGATGAGAGCCACAATGGCGCACTTTGTGTAGTGTCAAGACATCATAATTTCTGTTCGCGCCTCGGTGCGCCACAATCCTAATTCCTGGCATTTGTTCGTGGACAAAAAAGCGAGCAAACCATTCGATGAAGTTAGAAACCATTTCAAATTCCAAGCTTTAGTTTCGGCAGCACTTTCGTGCGCCTACTTTCTCATGGATGCTGATTAGATGGTTGGCGGCATTCAGAGCTCTCTTTTATTGTCTTCTCCACCCTCGATGGTTCCTTTATTTTGGTTAAGGACTTGATTAGATGATCTGATAAGCATCTGAAACATGTGGGCATCCTCCTCGTCATCTTCTTGGCGAGAACCATTGTGGTTGAGAGAAGAAGAAAAAAAGAAGAAAAAGAAAAAGCCAAGAGTGAGCCAACTCCCATCCAGTGGATCTTTAATCACCGTCAGCTCTCATTATCCTTTCGATGGTACTACAAAGAAATTTCTTTTTTTTTCTTTTCTGACACACCTTGACAACCACGCTAGGTCGAGATATGGAGTATTCATTGCAAAGGTGCTTGAAAGGATCTTTCCCTGAATATTATCGAATCTAGCTCTTTCCACCCAATGAACAGAGGGATAGAACTCATCGCATGTCGCGATTTTCACTTTTTGTGCCTCCACAGAAAAGTCATTTTTTGATCCTAATCCACCAAAACGGGTGTTGTGATCGAATCCTGGCTGAAAGATGACTGGAACGAGTCCAAGGATGATAAGATATGCAATCGCCGTCAAAAACTTGGCAGAATGACAGGAAACACGGACAACACCCTGGCCAAGAAATGGTTGCACGGTCGAGAATGAGAAGAGGGATGTCAATCCGCCACAGATTGGGGGGTTTTATCTTTGAAGATGCCTAGAGTGCCAATATACATCTTGATCATCACAGAGGTGGAACACTACGGATCGGATCTGCCGCCACCATTCATAATCAAGCGAGAGAAAGTTCGCTCCCAATACGTACGTACATACGTTCGTATTGTACTACAAACTCCGCATCCAAGATTAAGGCCTTCGAGTACGATCGCTTCTCTCCTCTGTCTTCTATAATGTAAACGAACAGTAGGTGTCCTTTATTTGGTAAACAATTGAAATTGGGCCAATCAAACGGTTTCCAAATTCAATGGAAAAAGTCGAATCAGATTGGAAACACTACTGAGAGAGATTCTACATAGGAGGAGTGGGCAATCGTTTGCCAGATCACTTTCCTAAGTGTTTTGAACATTCCATTACCAATTACTCGTTCCTGTGGAGTTGTATCACTACATAGTATTGCTACTACTACGAATAACTCAATTACCACAATGATAGGCAGTATCCATTCTCCAACAAACAAAAAGCTGATAGTTCGCAAGTCACAATCGTTGAGAAAAACGCATTGATCCGCTGCACAAATGTATTAAAAGAAGTGTTGTTTTCGGGAAAAAGTTAAAGATTGAGTGAGCGATTCCTTCGAATTGTTCAGAGAGGGTCAAAACCAAAAACCACGAAAGCAAGCTGCGTAAGTGGGAGACGAGTAAATACTTGAAGTCGTTATTTGAGATTGTGTTATAAATATTCCATTTTGACTCTTGCCTTGAGCATTTCAAGTGTGTTCGTGAAAGGAAACGAGATTGGGGCCTTCTGTTTTCAAGGACGGTTTGATATAAAAAATGTGAAAATGCGCCCAAGCTAAAGTTTTGATCCTTGTCGAATCCCATACTAGTAGGCTCTCAGTTGACAATATGAACATGTAACATTGTTTTTATGCGAACAAAGTATTGATTGGGTTCTACGTAATTGATTTATCAAATAATACAAAAAATACAAATCATTTATGCCCAATAACCCTCCACATTTGGGACGTGAGCCATTCTTTTGCCAAATTTGGGTATCTATTGTCCTTCGCATTCCTGGAATATTGAAGGTATCCATCTATTTTCCAGATTCTCTTTTTAACCAAGATATCTTCCCATTGAATGAATGGCCTTCTTTTGCTTTCCTACCTTTGGACATCCAACGCAATGGGATTCGATGAGAATCAATTTGGACATGCGAGAAAACAATCCGTGGGCCACTGGAGTTGGAGACTTGGTCAAAAATTAAAACTTGCCCTGGTTCATCATCATTTCGGAAAATGGGTATGTCACTCAATGTTTGTTACGTTTGTTGTAACTAATAACCCATTTGAAGCGGAATAAACCAATTGAGGCTGACTTAAGAGAAGCTTGACTCCCCTGTTCGATCCCCGCTAATAGGGAATCAATGAAACGTGATTAAGTGTGGCTTCTAAAGCAATTCATATTCTGAGTAAGGGGAGCGGTAATTGTACTAATTGCTGATCAATTCGGACATTTAGGCAAGCGCGGGTACCAGCAAACAAACTTGCCTGCCAATGCCAGTGTTGCAAAATTGGCGTTTCAAACTGGTTTTAACGAAGCTGGCCGTTCCTCATATGGGAATGCGAAAGATGGGTCAGCATCTCAAAAGCGTGTTTGAAGCCTCAAACTTGCATCACTGCCACTGGTACCAGCAAACAAAGGAACCTGCCAGAGCTTGCCTAAACGCCCCCATAGATGTAGGCAGCGACAAAGTTTACAAAGCTGTCAACTAACAAATGAAGGCGAAATTGGGGATTTGATTTCGTGCCGATTTGGTATTTTATCTCCTTATTAACGTATTAGATTCTCTCCCTAAAAGCATTAAACTGTAGAATTTGTTTCAACGCATGATTTCAGCATGCTGTTAAAATTGATCCGGAAGTCTGAAAAAGAGCGGAGTATGAGTTTCCTTTGGTGGTTTATCTAACTTGATTCAAAGATGGGAATTACAATTGATCTCTGCCCAATTTAGAAATAAGGCATCAATCATCACCAAAACATCTAATTCTTTTTTGTCAACCAAAAGCAAATAAATTTAGATTGAACCAAAATCACTTACTTCTCAAACTCCTAATTTGTCATCGAAGGTTCTGATTCAGACCAAAAATTACAACATTACGTCTCATGGAAAGCTTGAGAAAGTATTACTACACGTTCTCACGGGGAAAATGGGTAATGTAGGAAATGTTGCCGATATATTTGCAGAGTACGGTTCTAAATCATTTATGCACATATTGGTGCATTCAGTATGTTTGACCATGTCACTGCTCATTTAAATGTTGTCTTTATGAAATTGAGAAGAGTGCTTGTTTAGTCTACCCTTCACTTTCAATATTCAATTTAGCAAAATGTTTTGCGTGAATAGGCAATATCATCAAGTGTCTGTCTACTCGAGTCATGTAACAAACTACTGTTTTTTCTTTTCCGAGGATCCTAACGTAAGTAGGAAAAATAGATAATACATACTAGTAAGGGGATGAATTTTCCGTAAAAGTACACCCAAAAAGTCATAACGGCTTTTATAAATTGAATCGATTGTCATTTTCAAACTAATTGAATTGGCAAAATAACTTAAGGACCGAAATTATTAACCTTGTCCCTTTTGTGCTCTTTAGGTAGCCTTGGTCACCATCCTGGCCGTGTCCGTCGTCAACCAATGCAGTGCGACTAGTGTTAATGAGATTTCTACAAATCCGGACCCACTCGTGTGTACAACAGACAAAGAGTGCTTGATGAAAAACAGTTATTGTGAATCTGTCCCCCTTTCGAGTGGTAGTGTTGTTGTTGTTGGTGATGGTGTTGGTAAAAGCGGAGAATGCCGGTGTCTGAAGCATTTTTACAATTACAAGAACAAAGAATGTTTACCAGGTAAGAGCGGTCGTAGTGAGCAACGGTTGATCTTGTCCCTCATTTGGCCTAGTTTGATTGTTTCCTCAGAGGCAAAAGGAACACGATGCGATTAATTGGCGAGTTCATTAACAGCCATGATCTCATCCAGATTTTCAGAACGACCAATGACGAATGTTGAACATGATGCATAGTAGTAGTTAGACACCTAGCTCTCGGCAGCTACAGTTGCTCAGAAGACGTGAACAAGAGCAGAAAACAATGTGGAAGACTTTCGCTCGCGTGATGCCATGAAGCGGGCCACATTCATCCTCCATAACAAAGCCAAAGTAAAACGATCAGCCGGAAGGAAATGCTCATGAATGGCAGGAAGCCTCTTCTTAGGCAAAACCCATCACTCACAACACAAGACAAAGAATGAGATTGAAACCATTAGCTACACAATTGGAGCATCCCTGGTCTTGGAGTTTTTGGTCTACTGAAGCAAGTGAGGAGTACTCTCAATTTTGGGTGGTATGGGAGACAGAAAAAAGGAAAGAAAGCGAACGAACAAACGAAGGATGGTCCAATGGCAAAATCTAAGTGCTATCTATTGTTCCTTGTGTGCCCCTTCAACTTCTGGATCAGTTTTCATCTTGTAAAATGAGCATTGGGATTGAGAGACTTCTTTGAGATATCTCGATAGCATTAAGAGTAGAAATCGGGAGCACATGCCTGAACTTAATGATATTCGTTTCATCATCCGCAGCCAGTGGAATATTAAGCAATATTTTTTTCTGATCTCATGGCGAGTTGCTTTGCAATAGCCGTGCAATTCAATCAGATCGGTCGAGCTCTGTTTTGCATTAGTAACAAGATGATTAGATAGAAATGTCTCTACAAAGCGGTGAAGAAATCAAAATTATTCTGGTCATTTCATCATCCACGAGGTCATTCATTGGCACTCATTTGACTGAATTGATAATTGAGATATTCATCTACTGTAGATACTCCTTCCCACATTGAAACAAAATGAAAGTTTGGTATGAGCATGACACGAGATCCAATTCAAAACCGGAATGGCATTTTTCACATCAAAGACGACAGACTAAAATTCATTCCTGGCTTTGCCCTTTGGTTGATAAAGAAGATGAGAAAATTTCGACTCGGGATGACTGGCCTATTTGTTTCGTCAATTTTGTTAAAGAGTGCAATCTTAATCATTATGGAAATTGTGTTGAAGCCAGGAAAGAATACGATCGTGCAAGCAATTAGGTTTGGCACCATTTTCCTCGTGTTGAAATGAAAGTAGGAGTGAACTAAGGGAAGTGGAAGTTGGAGGGAAAGTGAACTTTAATCATGCTTGACACTGACAAGATCACTTTCCGGTTATGCAAATTTGAAGTGCTACCCCTCAAATCTTTTTATCGTGAGAAAAATCTTTATTTTCACTCCGGTTAAGGGCAACTTCATACTCTTAAAGATCTCGTTTTTTTTTCTTTACGTGATGTCAGGCATATCTTTTTTTCCTTCTGACATTGTGTATGCACGTCAATGAGGACTTGGTCACATTTCACAAAGAGAAGGAACTGTTTGGCTAATAAAAAGACCGAAATGTAAATCGGAATCAAAAATCACTTATTCAAAAACCAAACCATTGATTATGCATCTCCTCCTATTCTATGGCAGAAATGAAGCCAATATTGCTTCCTTTCGATTCGTACATTATTTCTAGGACCGTGTGTCGGTTTCCATGACTCAGGAGTATTATTATTGGCTTGGCATTTCGGTTTAAGACCACTGCTAAAAGGATTTTACCTTTCACTTCTCTCTTTCAGGCAAGCTTCTCTCGTTCCCCTGCCATCTGGATGCACAATGCCAAGGGCGAGTGGCTCACAGCCTTTGCGTTCAAGGTCACTGCGCTTGTTCTCGGGGAACCGTGGCCTTTCACAGGCACACTTGTGTCAAAGGTGATTGATCCGTCTTCCAAGTCGATATCGGCTCTAATTCAGCGGCAAATGCCACCACAAACGGGAAGATTGTTGTGTAGTACATGACATGTTTCCCTTATTTCAGGAGCCTCTTTAGAAGAGGTGTGTTATTCTAATCAACAGTGCCATTTAGAAGATCCCAACACTTTCTGTCAATTCATATTAAGGAACGTGTTTGGCCGATGCAAATGCGAGTTTGGAACTGATCCTCGGACTGGGAAATGCAAGGAGCGCTTCAAAGGTACTGTCGAGCAAGACTTGAATTGAGTATCTCAACTCTTGTTATCAGATTTGTTTCTTTCGGGTCTTTGGATGGTTTTCTTTACATTTGTTGGTTTGTGATGTCGAGAAAGATCAGAGCTGCGTAAGAAACCAATTTAAACTTTTGGGGAAGATCCTTCCATCTCAGTTTGGTTAAACTTTTCGACTGATAGTTAGCATTCCCTGGAATCATCCAGCAAACAACCGTATCGCGGGAACAAAATGCAACAGCAACAATGACATGGAACGCTCTATACAGATTTGAAGACATTTTTGACCCAGATTGCGAAAAGTGCTCCTAAGGGAAAAAAACAGGAACAACACCAACGCCCTAAATGCTTTGTAAACTTCCCGAGACGACTAATTGTTCTTTTCTTCCATTCAGTTCTGGGCTCCACGTGCTACATTCCCGGGCCTTGTGAGGGCATCTCTAATTCCCTTTGTGTGCCCAACGATGTTCAAGAGGCCTTTTGCCGATGTAGGCCTGGGTTCATTCCCTATAACGACAGATCCTGCCTTCCACCCATAACACTTAAGGGTAAAATAAATGCCCCAGTTAGGCTAGATCCTAAGTAAAGAGTAAAGTGAGGAATCCCTTCAGGAATTGGATCGTTTCGTCCCCGCTCCGTGTCACTGGGCTACCCATGCGATTCGGACGCCCAATGCCAATCCTCCGATCTCAGGTCGATTTGCCATGAGGGCCTTTGTACGTGCAACTCCACCGTTCATCGAGACACCCAATGGATCATCACGCGATTGAGAAGGCGTTTCCCGCGGAGTCGACACTGGTTTTGTAATCAAAACAGTCCTCGTCTTTGTCCCAGAGGCACTTTCCAGGTAACTTTGAGACGAGGCTTTGAGAGTTAGTCCCATCAAGGACCCCTGACATTCCATGCCTCATAAGTTCTTCTCTCTCCTATTTAACGTTTCCTAGACTTCTTTTGATCTTTCTCAACTTTCGAGATGAGTTCTAAAGAGCTTTCAAAGACAGAGCTAGATTGGTCCTTGTTTAGGAAACATAGAGGACAACCCCTGCCTTTTGTTTCGCACACACAAGTATTCCCTCAATGTAGTTTAGAATAAGGGTGGGAAGTTGCAATGGCTTGGACCTTCAGGTCCTCTCGTTTTTATTGCTCATGCCATGCATAATCTTTATCACATGGCACTCCACTACAGGGAAGACCCCTAGGGCCCCTCTTGAATATGCCTTTTGCCTTCAAGTTTACTACTCTGTGCACGTACATTTATGCGGGCTATGCTAATGGGAGAGAAGGAAAGGAAACTTTGAAGTTGTCTAATGGGAGATTCAACCAGGTTAAACCCGAGATCATATTTGCATACACTTTTCACACACAGAAACAAGAGGTTTGGAATCCTTTTTTTCTATATATTTATTCATTTTGATATGATGTAAGATCTAAGATTTAACGAGACGAAACCGAATAATTCATGTCTTGTCCCACTTTTGGACATGGTTTTAATATACCTTTTCTTTTTTTTGTAGTGTCGCTCAGATGGACGGTGCATCTCGCGTTTTTTTGTCTGCGATGGAAAACCCGATTGTGACGATTCAAGTGATGAGGAATGTGAAGCCTTCAATTGTCCCAAAGGTAAGCAGGCCTATTCACGGACGTCGCTAACCATGGACAATGTACATGAGGATGGTGACTGACATATGATCGATATCCTCAAAATATTAAGGCCCTTTGGGGAAAAAAATGCATGAAAATCTTCCATTATAAATTCATCTTGGAGGTGTTTAAGGAACTTAGTTGTTTGAGGGCGGGTAGATTTGATATGACCTCCTATTTTTGCCGAACAGTTGTTGCTTGTGGACCTCTTGTAAACTGTGAAAAATGGTTTTTTTGTCATTTCACCCTCAACATTTATCATCTGATGTTGTAGAATGAAAAATCTTTCCAAAGTGATCATTCAAGAACAATCTCAAGTTGTTGATCAAAACGACATACTTTTGTTAGTACACCTTACGCCTTAAAAACATATAGACTGCTTCAAATACTCATGGATTTTTGACACATTGAATTAGTGGGTTATTGCAAAACAGAGACTGCAAACAAGTTAAGGCTTCCTCTTTTTGGGTTTTATGACGACACACTTCAATAGCATATGCCTTTCGAGACAAGGAAGTCTAAAATCTTCGAAGTTCGAAATAATAATGGTATTCTGTTCGGTTGTGAAACGTCGAGACTACGGCCATAAAATTCGGGCATCCTTAGTTACAACTGTTCACTGATATTTCAAGTTGAAGGTCCCCCTCCAAAGATCTGCCTTATTCCTTGCTTCATTTCATGGAATCAAACCAATTGCTTGCCTGGCATTACCCTCTCTAGACATAGATACCATCCCAATAGGGCCTCAGGCTTTAAGGTTCACATCCTGTTGAGGCCGAAATCAGATCCATTTTCCTCATTTGGTCAGAATTCTAGGAAAATATCGACCACGTTGTATTGTACATCTGACACGCCCGTATTGGTATCTTGAAAACACATTCATTCTCGGGCTAACTATGATCATTTGTTCGCCTTGCCAGCATCATATCTCCCTTTGCTAATTCAGCAGCTTACCAGGTCCAACCAAGAAAACCCAGCCAACTCTTTGGTCGTACCATGTAATCCCCTTTTTGTTCCAGCCACATTCCAATGTACCTACTCCGGGCAATGTCTAACCACCTCCAAAGTATGCGATGGAACATTGGATTGCTCTCAGGGTGAAGATGAAAAAGGATGCCAAAACGGTGAGTAAACAAGTTCCAAAACTGGCCCTGACATCGGCTTTGTTTCCATTTCATAGCTCTTGTTCTTGTTGGATGCATTTTGTTCCAAGTTGTCTTTCGCATTCAATAGAATCTTTGGAATAAGTGAAATAGCTTGTCAGTTCGCCCAAAATCCGAACCATCACATCCGAAGCCCAATTCAAAACTGTGTTTGATCTTGTACTGTATCACAAAGTGTATCCCAATCTTCAGTGGACATCAATGCCCTCAAAGGCCACAACATATGACGTTGCCGTGGTTGTTTCATTGTAGCTACAGCCATGGACTGTCCCTCAAGCACTTTCCGATGCCACGACCGATCCCAATGCCTCCCAGGATACGAGCAATGCAATTCTCAGATTGGATGTTCTGATGGCTCGGACGAGATGGAATGCCATGGTAACCCCTGGCGATTAAATGAGGACTCTCAAGCTCCCATTGATCCCACGTGTCCCTTCCGTTGCCGCAATGGCAATTGTCGAGCCTTAGATGTGGTCTGCTCGGGTAAAGACGGATGTGGTGACGACTCAGATGAAGACCAATGCCAGATTTGCAGTACGTTACATCTGAATCGTCTTTAATCTGGACCAATGTACACTATTTGTAGATGCCAAGTTCAAGTTTCTTTGACCTCTTGCAGAATGTCCACCTTGATGAGATGGAGAATGCTGGAAGAAAGGACCCGAGTGGGTCATCTAAGTCGTACAAATGTCGTTAGAATCCTATGAATGAAGAGAAACCAATAAAGAAGAGTATTTATTTAGCATGTTGTTCTCTTTTGATCCTGACCGACCACGGGCGCCAAGTTTGAGCGAAACTAGGCCTGCAATGAATGGTAGATGGTGTTTCTAAAGGGCCACTCTGTGAGTGCCAAGCTGCAGAAAATGCACTTCTTCCGTCTTCTGGGACAGGAGAGAACTGGCCAAAGTTGTAGAAATGGCATGGACTTACAAACACGAGGTGGAAGAAATAGTTATTACCTTATGCAGTAGCAAAACAATTTTGAACCTTTTTGGATTTTTAGAACCGCTGAGTGTTAAATACGAAGCAACGAAAATATTACACAAGGCTCATTGCCAGTATATGCCCAGATTTTTTTCCCCAATAATATACCAAAATATGAATGATAAATCATATTCATGCACAGAAAAAGATTCAATAGAGGGTTTGAACAGAAATTCGTTTTTAGACTAAATAATCTAAAAAGTTTAGGTGGTAACGATTGGATCATTTGTAATCTTTCAATTTCATAGTACCGGGAATCACATTCCTTGTAGCGGATAGTAAAGCCATGAAAATCGCAACAACAAAATGAAAAAAGCACTTACCATATGAAAAGGAAGAAGCAAGAATTCCATTTCATGGCCTTTGATGAGCAAAAATAAACTAGAAATATTTTTTTTTTGGTGGGGGCTTAAAGTTGTTCTTTCGCAAAAAAAATGGATGCTGAGGAATTCTTCTTCTAACATTATTTTCACATTTGAACTTTCCATTGCCACAAAAGTCTTCTTTATCGCTTTGTTACCAGGCAAGGGTACAATTCTTTCCGATGTGATGCATTCTATAGACAAACAAACTCTGGGAAGACCGAACCCTTGCTTGCAAAAAGGGACGGAGCAAAAACTGGAAACGAACTACTCACGAATGAATGTGACGGGTGATGTTAAGATATTTTAGATTCTTATTTCAGGCTTCGTCACTATTTGTGATGCATTCATTATATTCCATCTCACCAAGGCGAGTGCAAGTAAAAATAAATGCCATTCATTTTTAACAAATGTAAGCAAAGTTGCTCCAGTTTCTCTTTTTGATATCAATTAATCCATACTTGCTACTCAATCAGTAAACATATGTATAAAGTTTTAACCGAGCTGCACATTTTCAAAACAAAAATAATAGTGGACTTATTCACGCGAAGTACTACCGTAATTATTTCCACTAAATCAATCTTAGATTGGACCTTACTAGAGGGCTTGTCACCTCTAGACCTTACTATTATTCAGAGGTTGCGAGAAATTAAAAAGATAAACTTCCGTCAGGGGTGATTCATCATTCCATATAAAATATCTTTAAATCACATTCAAAATGAGCCCCAAATTGGATCTTTTTCTCCTAATCTTCTCTTGCATACCTATATACAAAAGGCTCCCACCTCATTCAACTCAAGATGTCTTGCCATCTACCTCAAGACGAGTTATAAATATCCCCAGTGCGCCGTGCCTTCTCGTTAAAGTTCCAACAAAGTGAGTGGGCCACTGCGTCTGCCAGCACTTCCACAGACTCTGTCTCTTCAGAGGAATCAGGCAGTGTTTTGTTACCAGAGAAAGTAGCGGTGGCGTCATTTAGAGAAGACGCGTCTTTGGCCAACAAATACTGCAAGTGGTGAGTGAACTCCCTAATTCGTCCGGATATGTTCTGAATTTCATACCCATGGCTTACAAGAACAACAATTTCAAGGGCAAAGGCCCTAAGGGTGCTTTGGTGGACTATTGTCGCACGACCAGTTGCTTTGGAGATCTGAAGGTAAAACTGTTCAATGATTTATCGTATAAGTCGAGTGATCCACTCCATTGTTGAGTTTTAGGTCAATGCCCTGGCTTGCTTGAACACCCAAGATGAAAACCAATTTCGAAATATCTTGGCAGAGGAGTGTCCAATGGATGATGGTAATGGAGAATGGGCTAAAGGTCTATTCCCTTTACCAGAGGACCATTGGATTAATCAGCCCTATGGGGAAGAACAAAGTTTCAAAACCTTACTTCATTTGGCCATTGAAAGGTCAGAATTCCGATTCATTGAGGCACTATTGTCCGCGGGTGCCAGAGCTGATCAACATAACGAGCTCTTGGGCCTATCGCCCATCCATGTTGCTATTGGAACGGGAAATCTAGGCCTTGTTAAGACTTTAGTCGGCTATATGGACAAGAAACCTCGAATTAATAGAGCCAAGCTCATGGCCTACAATCGTGCGGGTCAAACGGCATTGCACCTTGCTGCATCCGGAGGCAGAAACGACATTCTCACCTACCTTGTCGAACACCCTGATGTGACCAATGTGGACCCCAGAGATCTAACAGGTGGGCAAACTCCTTTGTATTTGGCCGCCAAGAATGGACATGCCAAGAGTGCTGAACTATTGATCGCTCATGGAGCGCAACTATCCCTCAAGATCTGCGGCAAAACGGTGGAAGATGTTATAAAAGAAAAGATGCCCTATTTCGATCCTCTTCGCGTCGACGTGATTAGAAAGCCATGCATTCCCATGGATATTGGCGATCATTTGAACACAATCCTGGACCAAGCCCAAATGAACCTGATGAAGAAGCTCAGCAACTCCTGCAGCGTTCTGGAATTTATGATCTTTATCCAACAACTTAACCCTGAAGAATTGAATCAAGTCAATGCATGTGGAATGACCTTATTTCAGAAGGCCTGCGATTACGGATTGCATGAACATGTCCAAGCTATGTTGGATCATGGTATGAACCCGAAAGAAGTGTGTCCGGAATGCTCAACAGCTCCTGTGCTATTAGCAGCGGCCAATGGTTGTCATGAAGTTATCCAGGTTCTGAAAGGCCATAAAGTGGAAGGTAAATCCGACGTGACGACCAATTTCTCTGTGTTAGAAACTACTTCCGGGGAATCCGTTTTAACTTGGGTTCTGAAGAAACCCAAACAGTTGATTGGGACCACTTTTAGTTACGAGAAGTGTTTCAACATCTTAATGGAAGACGGCGGTCCAAATTTCAACGCTGAAATCACACGGATTATCAATCATAAAGACTCCTTGCAGAACACGCCTTTACATTATGGTGCTCAGCTTTGGAACCAGAATGTGGTTCGGCAGTTACTTGAAAGAGGTGCCAACGTGGGAATCCGAAATATCTGGGAGGAGACGCCCATTGCTCTGATTATGCCCGAGACCATGGAGTCCTTCTTAGACGATTACTGCCTCCGATCCAAGAATGAGGTGACTCATGACGACTTCTCCATCGAGTTCAACTATTCGTTTTTGGCTCCACCAGTGGATGATCCGCGCTTTGACGAGAATGATCTTGAGGGCCAGAAGATGGTGGAGAATGCTGCTTTGCCGGAAACTGAATCACTTTGGTACATGAGTCAGTCCAAACATCACCGACATCTCCTGAACCACCCGGTCGTCACGAGCTTCTTGTGGTTGAAGTGGCAACGGATCCGGGGATACTTTAACCGCAATCTTCGATTTTACCTCATGTTTGTGGCTTGTCTGTCTTGGTACATCTTCGAGAGGTTTGGAGGCATATCTTCCAGATCCTCAATCACAGAGGAGAATGATTCATTTTGTGCCGAGCTCTCATTGCGTCGGGACGACGGCCATGGGTTATGGTACGCTTTATTTGCCTTTCATGCCTGCATTCAAGTGGCTTTGATCCTCGGGGATTGGCGGTATGATTGCATTCATTGTGATCTCCGAACCAGTATTCAGATGTGTTTTACCGGTTGGTTGGAGGCTCTCACAGCTGCTTTGATTTGTGGACTTCTCTACTTCAAAACCCACCTTCTCTGGACGAGTTTGACCATTCTCATGGCTTTACTAATCCTTCGCGAGGTCCTGCAAATGAGCGCTTCCTTGAAAAGGTACCTGGTCTCACCTGAAAACTGGTTGGAAATGGTCATGATTGGATTGGTGGCTTTCATCCTTTGGGTTCCAGACGCTTTACTCGCGAATCCCTGCGAGATTAAACGCCATCTCTCGGCCATAGCGATCATTCTCTCTTGGGCAGAGTTAATCACATTAGTGGGTCGTCATCCTCGCCTAGGCCGATACAACATTTACGTGACCATGTTCTACAAAGTGCTGAAGACCTTTTTTAGGTTTCTCATATGGTACTCCTTTTTCATACTTGCTTTTGGTCTTGGGTTTTACATCATGCTCCACAAGGATATCCCTGGCCATGATTTATCGAAGGATGAGTACCAGTTCTTCAATTACCCATGGTTGGCACTGGTCAAGACCTCAACGATGTTTGTGGGCGAAATCGAGTTCTCTGATATTCCTATCGATCTGGAGGGGAACATGACTCATATTGGATATCTGTTTCTCTTGGCCTTCATCTTTTTGATTGTGGTAGTGCTCATGAATCTCCTCAATGGTTTGGCGGTCAGTGACACCGGTATCATTCGAGAGAAGGCCCAAATTGTGTCGGCCATTTCCCGGGTGGAAACCATCTCGTACATTGAATCTCTAATGCTTGGAGATCCTTTTGATTTCTTATCGAATTGGCCACCATTTTCTTTTGTCAAAGCCATCCCAAGCTTGGCTATTTGTCGGTGCTTGTATCGAAATCAGGCCATTCGCGATGTTTCTCATAAGATCACTGGAGCCACAGGAATTCTTTTGTTCTACTCAATGCTCCCCACAAAAACGATGATGATCTATCCCAATAAGAGGTCTAACACGTGTTTCTCGCTCATGAAAGACATGTCTAAGGAGGTCATATCCGACGCCAAGACCATCATCGTTCGACGAGAAGAATCAAAACGATGGGATAAGGAACGATTCTCGATGGAAACTCAAATTCGGGAATTGCGCGAGAAGATGGACAATGTTGAGGAAAAACTGGGCAAAATTATTGATATACTGGCACGATGATTGAAATGCGCTTGCTTGAATTACTCGATAAACGTGTGAATAATTGCATTATCTGATAACTATTTGGATTTAAACAAATCAGAATTTTTTCCCACCTGATGTGTCTACTACAATCTATTTAAGCTGAAGCGAGGTTTAAAGATTGAAGAGACGAACCTATTAAATACCCGGTAAATGTGTTATTGGGAGTAAAAAATATCTCAACCTTATTCATTTCGGTATGATTTTTTTTTTGAGGACTTGCTTATTGCCTCTTTGGAATGGAATTCCCAGCAGTTCAAGACGTTTCATATGATTTGATCAATAATCCTTTATTGTTATATCCTAAGAACATGACTTAGGGAATATGGAAAATAAAATGGTTGCATAGGTGGTTGCTAGATTACGACGACACGGAATCTCATTGATTTCAAGCCCGGGACTTACTTCATGTCTCATCCTAATCTGGGCCATTTTTCTGCAGTTCCACTGTCAGAGGGGGCTTTTTGGCAAGGGGTCCGTGTAAAACATTTCACCATTTATGAAATTATGGAACAAGCCAAAGTGTGACAAATCAATTTATCTTATAATGATTATATATATACTTAAAATACTTTGAGAGTCTGAACGTGCGTGTCACATAGTCAAACGGTTCGCTGTTTTCTCAAATACTTAGTATATTACATAGTGTCCTTATAATGACGGCAAAACAAAACGCAGCGTATGTTCAAGTGAATGAAATTAGATATGTTCCTCACAGTCTCCGATTGTTTTTGCAAATGATTTGCTTTTTACTAACATTGAAATATGAACCTGTTAGAAATTGAAAAACACAAAGAACTCGTATGAAAAGCAAACTACAAAGCGTAAAAAGTAAATCAAATGCCCTCCGCATTCAGTGACAAGTTTAGGCTCGTTGGAAAATAACGATACGAGAAATTTAGCAAGTCATATTTGAGTTCAATCGCAGCAAGGTTATTCACACCAACAACAATGAAGTTTGGACCTTCAGTGTTTTGTGTGGTTTTGTTGGAGGTTTCTATGGTTTTGATCCAACAAGTCATACGGCATCAACGGCATTTTAGTCCGAAAATTGTCAAAGAACCCATATTTCATATAAATGACAATGCCAGCTTTATGAGCGAAGGGAGTATTATCCAACGAACCCAGGTCTGCTCAAATTACATGCATTATCTTAACAACTCATTTCCCAAGAAACTTCACAAAAATGAGCTTAATTACCCTTTGGCATTTGCCATTTCCACTCACCATCAAGTGGGAATCTTGGAACTCTTTCTAGCTTTATCTTTTCATCCCATGGACTCATATTGCATTCACGTTGATGCCAAAGCAAACAGCCAGGTACACAGTGCCGTGGCTCATTTAGTGAAATGCTACCAATGGAAGTACTCAGGAGCGACCATTTTTACAGTGAAGAATCCATTGGCAGTGTATTGGGGACATTATTCGGTCCTTCAAGCGGATCTTAAGTGTATGCAACTTCTACGTTCAAAAAATGTCCAGTGGCGAATCCTCGTAAATCCTGCAGCCACAGAATTGCCATTAAAGCCTATTTCAAATATTCGAAAATATTTGAAAACCTTCCCTAATGGTATTATTGATTCCTTCTCGGTTCCAAAGGGCAATAAGTACAGGTTTAACCTCTCAGTGGAATTGCAACAGTAAGTCTCTAACTAATTAGGCAATGCTTATTTTGATTCAAATCTGGAATTATGAATGAAAATGTTTACTTGAAATGGAAAATAGTTTAGAAAAAGTTTTTTTGACTATTAAAATGCTTAAGCATAGATAGCTTTTAACTCATTCTTACGATGGTTTCTTTTAGAGTTTGCATTTGTACGAACAAATTGTACCGTCATTTGCCTCGTATCAATTAGTTCCATTGTATCAAACATGGCATTCTTTTAATTGTTGGTCCCCCCTCAAACCAAACATAGATAGAAAAGAAAATTCAGGCCCTTCATAAAAATCATCCAACCTTTGTAAAGAAAATGAATATCCTATATTTAAGCACTTGGATCCGATCCATATTTTTGAAGTTAGTACGTGAAACGACGAACAAGGTACAAAAAATTATTTTCATATTCAATTCTCTCTAATGAAATACATATTTCTCTTACCTGAGTCATCTCCATGACGAAGGACGCATAAGAAGGCATTGTGAGATAAATGTGTTTTTTTTTGTTTGATGGTAGCATGAATGCTGCAAGTGAAAATATCCAAATGGTAGTCTGGAGGGAAAATTTCCAGCAACGAGAAGTGAGTGGATCTCCGCGGCTCAAAATAGTTTGAAGAGCAAAACAGATATCTTTAGCAGAATTTACATACAAGCTGCTTGTCTGATAATTTGATAGTAGTAGAACCAATAGAGCAGGAACTAATTTAAAGTCGACGGCTCAAATAGCCTAAGTATGATAAACACCCTGTGGACTAACATGGATGCAGCATTTCATTCTTAATCAACTCTTTGGTGGATCATTCAAATAAATTGCAAGTATAATAAATGACAACTAAGGTTCTCAAAATTATGCATAAAAACGAAACTCAAGATGCAAATTAAGATGCAAAAAACCAATCCTAGGATGCAAATCAGGATATAATTCAACTTCAAAGATGGTTTATATTGTTGTGGTATACTAAGTTATTTTAAGCAATATGTCAAGCTGGGCACATATATCCTTATAGCGGTAAGCTCTGAATGGTAATCCAAGACTAAACTTCCAATGTGCAAAATAGCAAGGCCTTTTAGGGACAAAAAGGTGCATAAAATAAGTGTAAAGTTGCAGAAAACGGTGCAAAAAGACCAAATAGTGTGACAAAAGGTGCAAATAGAATCAAAAAGCAGGGATATTAAAATCTGGTTTTCAAAGAAGTACAAATTTCTGCTTCCTAAGCACCCGAATTTTGCCTCAATTTTGGACCAAATTGACACAACTTTCTTTGAATTTGGTCAAGGAATGCTGCCCCCTGCCTATTTTTTCTCTTTTTCCAACAGTGTTTCTGCAAAATTGATCTAGTTTCTACATTGATCTAACTAAAAAACGTTGAGATTTGTTTTCCTCAAAAAGAGAAGATAGTTAACCTAAAGAATGTAAGGAAAGCACCTACGTTTTTCAGCCAAGTAGCTCTTCGAAAGTGCTCAATGGGTTGTTGTTTGTGGGGCCTTGTTTGATAAAAATATGCTCATTCAATAATTTCGGTGTGTTATAGGATTATTTATGCGTCCAAGGAAAAAAATGGCAGGCGTCAACCTGAATTGTCAAGTGCAGACGTACGTCAGGGGTACCAATTTCTCACCAAAATAGTGAAAATACGATTTTTTGGCCAACACAAAAGCGGCATAGAGAAGGCTAAAATGCATTGAAATGTGACCAAAGATGCAAAACAAATGCAGATAGAGGTCCAAGATGCAAATAAGGATTTAGGATGCAAAAAACTCGTATTTGCATAAGCTTGAGAGCATTAATGATAATGCTCAAAGTGCTAAACAAAGTAAAGCCACTCTTTGGCTTAAAAAGAATAATCATAATAGGCACTTTAAACAATATGTTATTCTTGTTTGGAATACCGTTAGATCCTAATGTATCAACTTTGGTCCATGAATCATCAAGGTCAATGTTCATATTATGATTTGTTGGTTCAAAGGGTTGTGTCTAACTCATATGGTTCAACCTTGGGCCTTGTATTGAGAAGAGTACGACAGTGAGTTCAGCGCACCATAACAGTTGAACTTTGACCCTTCATTTCCGTTCCAAAACATTGTGTTCATATGCGTCCCAGATCCAAAACAAACACATCAAAATAAAAATCAGGGGTTCTACGAGTAATAAATGGCTTTAGTTATCCTTCATGCATTCTTAAACGTACTTTGAACGTTTTAAATGCCACTTTTTGAGCCAATTTCTACATTTTCTGTTGAAAAAAATACATATTTTAAATCTAGTTAAGGCACAAACATCTATAAAAAATGTGGTTGGTTTGGATCTGGGATCTAACGGCATTGAAGTTTCGAAATTCAATCGCAATGGTGCGCTGATCTCACTGTCGCACTCCTCTAAATAAAGGACCCTAGCCCAACTTACGTACCTTGTACTACCCAAAATTTTGACGAAGTTTCAATTTCAGAGCTGGCTCGAGCTTTTTTGACCGACGAATAACCGTGACAGACAAAGTGAAAAACTTACCTCCCGCAAACATCACCATCAGAAAAGGGTCCAAAAATGTGGCATTACCAAGAGAGCTGGTCGATTTCATTTTGGATTCTCAATTTTCACATGGGCTGTTAAAGTGGCTAGAAGACAGTCTTGTTCCAGACGAGCATTTCTACTCCACCATCATGACCATATTGAAAAATGGCACCCAAGATTTGAACACTGATTTCACTCATGGTGGTTGCGTGAGATTGAGTTGGTGGGGTCGTGGGAATTGTAGTGGGAAAAATATACGAGGTGTTTGTAACTTCGGGTTGGGAGACTTGTCGGAACTTCATAAAAATCGTAATTGTTTGTTTGCAAATAAATTCAACTTGCAAGTGGATCCATTGGCACCGTTAGTACACGCAAAATACTTAATTGACACGTAAAAGCAAAATTGCAAGTTTTGTTATTCCATATTAAACTCGAGGTTCGTTGTCCTGAGCCCAATTCTTTACATTATTTTTCATTCACTCTCACTGCCGATCTGGGCCTGATGATCAGGCATCCACCACAGACCAAGACCAAGAGTGTGCAATCAAAGCAAGCCAGGCAGACTGCAGTAAAAATTCCATAACTTAACACAAAGGCACCCGAAGGTACGTAAAAAAGTAAAAGCAACAACAAAAGTAATGCGCGTTGCTGCAAATATGTAGAAGTTAGTTTTTTTTGATCATGTCACACCTGCCAAATATCTTAAAATGTTATTAATAGCAAATACAAATTTATTGGTTTCAATTAGAATTTATTGCAATTAGATAATTTCAAATGTTGTCAATTATAGTAACAATAAACAGTTAGGGCGGAAATTATTGGCAACCCCCTCATTTTTATATACAATTTTAAATAACTTACGACGTATTTTAACAATTGCAGCAAAAAAAAATGTGGATAATGGTATTAGTATGAAGAGGTAGCACACCAAGTATGATTACAATCATTGCAATGGTTGCCGAATTATGCTCAATTATGTTAAATTCATGATGTCAGAAGTTATTGGCAACGTGATGATTTATTTACATCAATAGCCAATTGCATATCCTTTTTGGTTAATGACAGCAGTCAATCGTTTACTATAATTAACAATCAAGTGCTGACATGTGTCTCTTGACATTTTCCCCCACTCTTCCATCGCAAATACCTCCAATTCATTGATAGTCTGAGGATGCCTTGCCTTGTCCTATTGCTTCTGCTCGTACCACATGTTTTCGATGGGGTTTAGGTCCGGGCTCTGCGCTGGCCAATCCAGAACCTTGATCTTGTTGTCGGAGAGCCACTTGGTAACGATCTTGGACTTATGCTTTGGGTCATTGTCCTGAACAAATGTCCATCTTCGTCCAACGCCGAGATCCTTCGCTGATTGTTTCAGGTTGTCCTGCGGTACTTTGAGGTAGTCCTCTTTGTACATGGTGCCCTCAATGCGGACGAGCTTCCCAGTACCAGCAGTGGCGAAGCACCTCCCCAGCATGATGGATCTGCCATCATGCTGAATGGTTGCAACTGTGTTCTTTGGATCAAATGCTTTTCCTTTCTCCCGCCAGACAAATGCCTTGTCACGATGTTCAAAGAGCTCAATTTTGGTCTCGTCGCTCGCTCCACAAGTATGAAGACCAGAATGCCTCGCTCTTGTGGACATGGTCCTTAGCAAAGGACAAACGGTCTCTCACGTGTCTCTTTTTGAGTCGAGGTGTTCTACGGGGTCGACATCCACGAAAACCGATACGATGAAGAGTTTTCTTCAGCGTTGATCTTTAAATCTTGTTGCCCTCGTCCTCCAGGCTCTTGAGGATAGCCTTTGATGTCACTTTTGGACCTTTCCGAACCATTCTGACCATTTTCCTTTCAGCCGTGGGTGAAAGGATTTTTTTTTGACCTCTCCCATGAAGATCTTTAACTGCGTGATGTTGCTGGTATTTTTTGATGATGGCTCTCACTGAGAAAATTGGGATGCCAAACCTCTTGAAAATGAGTCGATGGCCACTACAAGACTTATGGGTGTCGACCATTTTGGCCCCGAGATCCCCACTGTACTCCTTGGCCTTGACCACGATGCAAACGAGAATTATTTCTAATTGAATGGACATCAATGCCATGGTCGCCTTTTTATACCAATTGGGGATAAATCCGGCTTGAACTTGCAAAGCACAATTTGACAGGATACTTTCTGCTGGCTGGCCAGGTAGCATTTTTTTGCGGACTTCCTTACCGCACCGGGATTGGAATTCCAGCAGTTCAAGACGAGAAGATTATTCATTTTACTTGAACTTTTATTATATTCATTTTTGATCGACCAACGAATTGAGGTGGCTGATATGGCTAATCCTTGAATATAAGGTTGATCCGGAATTTTTAGTCAAAAACTTGTCCAAGTCTGACTTAAATCCTGCTACTTGATCAACGCCTACATAAGACCTACGCATACTTGAAGGAGCAAATTGAACAATGAAGAGAGCCCGAGAAAGAAGAGAGTTGGACTTCATTGTTTTAACTAGCCTGGATTCTCCGGGCTTGAAGGTGCTCTCAAAACGCACATTAGCCTCTACGGTCACTACAATTGACCCTAAATCCTGGGTTGGGACAAAGCTCATGGAGGCTTTGAAGACGTACAGTATCAGATACCTTTCGCACCTTCTCTGAACACGGCACAGTCTCAACTTTTTTAGTCTCTCCTAATACCCAATATTCTCATTCCTGTGATGTTCCTAGTGAAACATCTTTGGACTTGCTCGTCTTTTGCAAACCTGCTGAACTCATTGGAGCCCAAATGGGGAAGCATATTCAAGATCTGGTAGAACAATCGACTTGTACAGAGTTAGCATCGTGATACTATCTCTGGACTTAAATGTGCGATATATCCAACCACATGTTTGAAAAACCTTACCAACTTTTCAACTGGATTGAACCAATAGAGCAGGAACTAATTTAAAGTCGACGGCTCAATAAGCCTAAGTATGATGAACACCCTGTGGACTAACATGGATGCAGCATTTCATTCTTAATCAACTCTTTGGTGGATCATTCAAATAAATTGCAAGTTATAATAAATGACAACTAAGTTCTCAAAATTATGCATAAAAACGAAACTCAAGATGCAAATTAAGATGCAAAAAACCAATCCTAGGATGCAAATCAGGATATAATTCAACTTCAAAGATGGTTTATATTGTTGTGGTATACTAAGTTTTTTAAGCAATATGTCAAGCTGGGCACATATTATCCTTATAGCGGTAAGCTCTGAATGGTAATCCAAGACTAAACTTCCAATGTGCAAAATAGCAAGGCCTTTTAGGGACAAAAAGTGCATAAAATAAGTGTAAAGTTGCAGAAAAACGGTGCAAAAGACCAAAATAGTGTGACAAAAGGTGCAAATAGAATCAAAAAGCAGGGATATTAAAATCTGGTTTTCAAAGAAGTACAATTTTCTGCTTTCCTAAGCACCCGAATTTTGCCTCAATTTGGACCAAATTGACACAACTTTCTTTGAATTTGGTCAAGGAATGCTGCCCCCTGCCATTTTTTCTCTTTTTCCAACAGTGTTTTCTGCAAAATTGATCTAGTTTCTACATTGATCTAACTAAAAAACGTTGAGATTTGTTTTCCTCAAAAAGAGAAGATAGTTAACCTAAAGAATGTAAGGAAAGCACCTACGTTTTTCAGCCAAGTAGCTCTTCGAAAGTGCTCAATGGGTTGTTGTTGTGGGGCCTGTTTGATAAAAATATGCTCATTCAATAATTTCGGTGTGTTATAGGATTTATTTATGCGTCCAAGGAAAAAAATGGCAGGCGTCAACCTGAATTGTCAAGTGCAGACGTACGTCAGGGGTACCAATTTCTCACCAAAATAGTGAAAATACGATTTTTTGGCCAACACAAAAGCGCCATAGAGAAGGCTAAAATGCATTGAAATGTGACCAAAGATGCAAAACAAATGCAGATAGAGGTCCAAGATGCAAATAAGGATTTAGGATGCAAAAAAACTCGTATTTGCATAAGCTTGAGAGCATTAATGATAATGCTCAAAGTGCTAAACAAAGTAAAGCCACTCTTTGGCTTAAAAGAATAATCATAATAGGACTTTAAACAATATGTTATTCTTGTTTGGAATACCGTTAGATCCTAATGTATCAACTTTGGTCCATGAATCATCAAGGTCAATGTTTCATATTATGATTTTTGGTTCAAAGGTTGTGTCTAACTCATATGGTTCAACCTTGGGCCTTGTATTGAGAAGAGTACGACAGTGAGTTCAGCGCACCATAACAGTTGAACTTTGACCCTTCATTTCCGTTCCAAAACATTGTGTTTCATATGCGTCCCAGATCCAAAACAAACACATCAAAATAAAAATCAGGGGTTCTACGAGTAATAAATGGCTTTAGTTATCCTTCATGCATTCTTAAACGTACTTTGAACGTTTTAAATGCCACTTTTTGAGCCAATTTTTACATTTTCTGTTGAAAAAAATACATATTTTAAATCTAGTTAAGGCACAAACATCTATTAAAATGTGGTTGTTTTGGATCTGGGATCTAACGGCATTGAAGTTTCGAAATTCAATCGCAATGGTGCGCTGATCTCACTGTCGCACTCCTCTAAATAAAGGACCTAGCCCAACTTACGTACCTTGTACTACCCAAAATTTTGACGAAGTTTCAATTTCAGAGCTGGCTCGAGCTTTTTTGACCGACGAATAACCGTGACAGACAAAGTGAAAAACTTACCTCCCGCAAACATCACCATCAGAAAAGGTCCAAAAATGTGGCATTACAAGAGAGCTGGTCGATTTCATTTTGGATTCTCAATTTTCACATGGGCTGTTAAAGTGGCTAGAAGACAGTCTTGTTCCAGACGAGCATTTCTACTCCACCATCATGACCATATTGAAAAATGGCACCCAAGATTTGAACACTGATTTCACTCATGGTGGTTGCGTGAGATTGAGTTGGTGGGGTCGTGGGAATTGTAGTGGGAAAAATATACGGGTGTTTGTAACTTCGGGTTGGGAGACTTGTCGGAACTTCATAAAAATCGTAATTGTTTGTTTGCAAATAAATTCAACTTGCAAGTGGATCCATTGGCACCGTTAGTACACGCAAAATACTTAATTGACACGTAAAAGCAAAATTGCAAGTTTTGTTATTCCATATTAAACTCGAGGTTCGTTGTCCTGAGCCCAATTCTTTACATTATTTTTCATTCACTCTCACTGCCGATCTGGGCCTGATGATCAGGCATCCACCACAGACCAAGACCAAGAGTGTGCAATCAAAGCAAGCCAGGCAGACTGCAGTAAAAATCCATAACTTAACACAAAGGCACCCGAAGGTACGTAAAAAGTAAAAGCAACAACAAAAGTAATGCGCGTTGCTGCAAATATGTAGAAGTTAGGTTTTGATTCATGTCACACTGCCAAATATCTTAAAATTTTATTAATAGCAAATACAAATTTATTGGTTTCAATTAGAATTTATTGCAATTAGATAATTTCAAATGTTGTCAATTATAGTAACATGATTACAAGCCCTATTCTTGGAAACTAGTTCCGATCCAATCCAACTATTTTTTTCTCTATCCTCATCATTATCATTATTTCAGTATTTTCAGACGAGAAGTATTTTCATAATTTCTTTCACATTTGCTAAGGAAAGGCGAAAAGCATGCTTTGCACAAGCAAAACAATGATTGACGTCTAACATAAGTCTTTTAACTTATCCTTTAATATCCAATAACCAAGATTTTCATCCCCTAGCTCTACCAAATTGTTTATGTACTAATTGTGATTCCTCTCTTCATTCTTTTCATGCACACTAAACTAATTTTATATATCTTACTAAATGGCTTGACCCAGAGTCGCAATAAAGGTTATTTATTAGGACTGTCCAATGCGAAATCGGATTATGAACATTCCACAGCCTAAAACCGTGAGTTGGCAATTCATTCTTACATAGTAAATGTAAATTATCTATGGAGTTCGACCCTTCTACGGACAATACCCTTTGAACATAGCGACTGAATCAAAAATGCTCAATGTCATTCTGAACGAGCCTGACTCTCAAACTTGAACTAGGTGAATGAGGACTGAGAACTGATTCAAACTGTACCGATGGGAATGCCTTGACTCGGTATTTCAAGATTGAGGTTGAACCCTAACCATTTGAAGGTTACACCTTTCCTCGGTTACGAATTTGATCTTCCCTGCGTCTACTAAGAGAGGGAAAATTCGACATTTCGATCGAGATCTGGGACAGAGTTTTAAAGCATTAAGCTGAAGATGCACCCTGATCAACCTCTAATAAGAATGCCTTCCATTCCAACAAGAGTGTGTAGTTGAGTTTTAGGTATCTATTTTGTGTTGATAAGTGACCCGGATTCGTAACGGTTAACTAACGCATGTGAGCAGCAACAATTCTTTTGCGTCTAATTACTGGTCAATCCAGATTTGTCACTTTCTTCTTGAACACTAGAAAAAATCCTGCCAGAAATTCTGTTCCAATTGCCTTCTAAAGAGGGTCCAATTGCTTTACTGAGTGGCCAAACTTGGAATCTGCCACATTGTATTTTTTTTACCATGTGCTCAACAACGTGTTTTACAACTGAGAGCATTTTGCTAGTGACATGATCTCGTACTATGGCAGGATCCTTTTGGGATTGGAGGCAAGTGCCAATTGTGGATTTCCATTCTCAACAAACAGGATTCAGCTAACGGGGACATTTATCGGTTGCTTGGGTACTTACCGTCTTTCTCAATCAAAACACGCGATTCGTCCAGTTAATTTGCCTCATGGAATTCGTCGCGTCCCTAATCATCTAGGATTTGTTTGGAATGCAATTGGTTGAGTTTCTTGGGTCAATGATGAAATACTGACGATTTGACAAGGGAACAATAAATCTTAAGTGAAATCCCTGTCCATATTTCTTGAACGAATGTCTGAAACGTAATTAATAAGTTAACATCCAACGAAATAGTTTCATAGCATGATATCTCACTGAAGGTCAATTTCTTAACAATCGACATACTCCACTCCCACGTGGTCTCAATTCAGTATCTTTGCTCAGAGCCTGTCAAAACTAGCCAATCTGTCTCCAGCTTCGATGTTTTGTGTTCGATTCGACCCTGTACAAACAACAATAACATACGTTTCGCCCAAGCTTTGCAAAAAGTGCATCTATCAATGGGTAGCCATTTGCATTCTCTAATGGCATATCTAGTTCACTAACTTGATTGTTGGTAGTAATTATCAGTGGAATATTCAAGTTCTAAGTGTGGCATCCTCAGGTTAGCATTCAAACATCACATGCCAGACCAGGTAATAACTTGATGACGCTTCAGCTTGCACTTCATTTAAATTCTATATATTATTTTATTCTATGTTACTCGCCAATACTCTTCTTCCATCCTTTGGGTGGTCTGAGTGGCATGCACAATAAACAATAAACATTGATTTTCACTCAGACTTGAGGACAAACGGACATAAATTTAGTTGCATGCCCATGACTCTTGACATTTTTGACACTCAAGCACTAAAGAAGGGTGCAGATTAATCTGGTCGGGATAGCATACGAGCCTTGGTCAATAGGTATTATGGGCAATTGGGTTGCCGTGAAGGAAAACAATATCATTTCAAGAGATGTTGTCTTTTACGGCTTCACTAAACCGATGTGTTGTCCAAGTGTTCTAATCATGTTCCTGAACTTTCCAATTTCTGAAGAGGCTGAGTAAGAAAGTTTTGAAAGCGAACTTTAGGTACGGAATGGTCACAATCTACGCAACTCTGTCTATCTTCTTGCTCAAGAGTTTTATTCGATCGGTCCTAGATTAAGTTGTGGTTACCTCAATTCGAGTTAAAAGTATTACTGCAGCGTTCTCAGTAAATCATGTTCCTAGAACAACAAAGAAAGCCTCATTTACATCTAAATCAATAACAATTGTAACATATTAAGAAGAAACTTTTCAAAGGCAACTAGCCTTAAGTTTGCAACATTAGAAAGGTGTATTTCAAGGTAAATAGCAAAGGAACAAACTATTTAGAGACGTCTTTTGGAAATCAAATCTGCCAAGGTTTAGTAGTTGTTTATAGTTTGAAACTCAAATGTAACCGACCATTTTAAAGCTTGGTGTTGATAATTGTGATTAAATAAACTTGATGCCAATGTGCATCAAAAATATGTTGCCCTTTAGGGCCTAACACGTACCTCCCATTTGGTGGGTTGAAAGGCTTACCAAATTCTTGTTATTTTCTTGCCTCATTAGCCTAATAAATCCCATGCAAACAAAGAGAATCGAAGCATTCCAAACTGGTCATTTCTTATGCAGTAAAGAGTCACATGAATGGATTTCCCTCAAAGCACTTCATAAGCTATTTCCCGCATTTAATCATTTTATTGCCAGGTTAGTCCAATTTTCCAAAAGCTAACAGAATACCGGGTTATAATGTTGGAGTTTCTCAGAAACAGGAATGATGTTTCTTCAATTTTACCATTCAGGTTAAGTTTAGACTATGGAATATAAGGACTAATGAAAAATTGACAATAATTCCTTTCTTAACCAATACCGACCTTCCTAACACTGTTATTGTAGTATTTGGCAGTTCTGCTCATTGGACATGCTCGTGTACAACTCAAGTATTCTGCTGTCGATATACATTCTGTTCCTGGCGTTCCACTGAGAGACTTCCTTTCGTCCTTTGTTCTTATTCCAATCATCTTACACATATACAACAGTTATGAAATCTGTTAATTTTGGCACAAGTGTCTTAAAGTTCTTACTTTTGAACTGAAAAGCCTCAAAAACATTTCTGTTACTTAAGCTTGACGAAACATCCACATTGGGTAAATGGATGGAAAAATAACTAACATTAACATGCTCTCCCAATTATCTATTAAGGTTATGGAACTACCTCGGATTTTTTTGATAAGTCGCTTCAATATGTTTCCGTACAAAATGTAACGCAAACAAATGATTCCTGTCACTAGGGTAATGTCAAATGCATTTTTTCTCCTTTCTCCAACACACCATCACGGCTCCTAGTCAAAAGCCAAAATCATAACCTCACCCTGGGATCGAACAACAGGTTATGGGTCGCTAAGAATCGGCAAACTGAGGATTTGAACCAAAGTTCCACGGAGTGACGCATTCTCCTACTTGCCTACCACCTACTAGCAAACCTTAGGATGAGTTCATTCCAATAACACCTTCACCCCCCACCCCTCGAAAAGTCCTCTCACTGAATTAGGCAGGACCCGCCTTCTGATTAATTCGTTTTTATAGCCTTTCAATTCCTTGATCTAGTGATCGTGTTTGTGCAGTACGTGCCGGTGAAGAATCTCTTTCCCTCAGTGGATAAAAGGCACCTTTGACAAATCACCCTGGAAGTAACGGAAGCTCAGAGATCCTTCCGTAATCTTTTACATTACCGGAAGGAGCAATTGAAAAATAGAAAGATTTGGAAGCAGTAAAACCAACTGAGAGGCGAGCAACACGGTTAGAACAAAACCAATTGGAGCGTCATCTCCATCATCTCGATCTGCTACATGGAATCGGTTTTTTCTCGAACAGAGTTACACTTGGCACTAATTTCTAGCACCCGGCAACGAACCAAGCCCTACCATGGCTGGAAACTTTGGACCAACTAGCCAGCCTCTGGTCCATTGACATTTTGGCCGGACTTGCCCTGTGCAATAGTCGCAATAGCAATAGTAGAACGATCGCCGAGCACTTCTTTAGGGATTGGCGCTTGAGCGCATGAGTCTTCTGCTTTACTATTCGACGGACGGACCACAAACATACAGTGCAGTCCCTCAAATCTGGACGCCGGTGGAGGAGATTTGAAGATGGGATCTGGACACAGTGGACGACTGCAAAGTGGCATAAAATAGATGTTGCTAATACGGCGTGCGAGGAGTATTTAAGTCGGGCATTGGCCAGGATTTCGCCACAACGATCTTGAGACATCCGACAGTGAGGGACACTTTGTGAATTGTCAACCTTTCGGACCTTTGCCGGCCTTTTGGACGTTTGTCAGCCTTTCATTAAGTGTGATTATCAAGTGCCAGCCAATATGTCTTGGAAGAAGGTAAATTGGTCCATCTTAACCAATGAGGAACTGCAACTGAGAGTTCCGGCTAGAATTAACCCTGGGAAACGAATCAAATCAAATCGTTACCTTTGTGGTTAGTTCTTTGCAAGACTAGAAGTATTATTAGCAACGTTGAAATTACGTGCATCACTAGAGCCGTCCGACTGACATTGACATTTGATCACCATGAGAGGTTTAAATAGGTCACCAGAACACTCAAGGGATCAAAACTGAGACGATCCGGCTCATTTCAATTTCCTCGTGTCAAGTTTTAGCAACATGTTCATAATATACAATTTGTCCTCTTCGAACAAAATAAATCTTACAAAGAACACTAAAGCAGAATCATTAATGCACATGTTTAAAAAACCAAAGTGGTAAAAAAACAAAAGTGGTATTTTGATGAATATTTGAAACTGGATTCTAATACGAGATTTCTCCCGGCCTCTCTGATCCCATTTGGCATTGTTGTTCATGGTTAACTACATACCAAGTAAAGGGCAACCTGCTCTCTAAGATGAGTTGGCAAAATTCACGTCATCAGGAGCCAAATTGGCAAGTGTTTCTCTCCGCCAAAGTTTAACTTGAGTACATGTATAGGCAAAACAAGAGCGAATCCATGTGATGTCTCGCGTGATGGGTGCCAATTTAGATTGATATCATGCTATGAACGCTGACAACTCACGCTGACAACGTGGCCTTTTCAAGAAAGGTCGTCAATTCAACTATTTAAATTGACTCAAGCATTTGTCAATTGAAGTCTTGGAAATGAATGACAATATATGTTTTCTATGTTTTGCCAGAGGGAGGGGGGTGGCTTATAATAGATGCAGATAAAAAATGCATTAGAAGACTTGTGGTTCTTGGGATTGTTTTAAAATCGAGAATGTATTTGAGGCTGAGCACAGTTTATGAACGCCACTTCTTGAAATCATATTAATCAGACTTCGAAATTTTCCATTTTCTAAACGTACAGATTGCCAAAGGGTTGAAAGCATAAGTAACTTAAAAACTGTGTTTTCAGAAACTTTTTTATCTTCTAAAAACCACGTGTCAAGACGGTCTGAAATTTAGTGCTATTTACCGTTTTTTGCTTATCTTGATTAAGAAGTCGAATCAATTCATAAACATTGACGGGGTTGGACTGAGCTCGCTTTTTTGAGAGCATACTCCTTAGTGTTTGTGTCGGAAAAGAGTTTGAAGTGTTTTTGAAACTTGAATATCATCAGATAAGGTATTGATTTTGTTTTTCTATTTGCCTTGGGC
>NC_081447.1:1560815-1574710 GCF_007210705.1 Tigriopus californicus
TATTCATCGGATAATCTTTTTTTGTCTGATTGCACTCAAACGAACTGTTCGGTGCTCGAATGCTCGAAATTTCGATCAATAATCCAGTTTTTTCTCAAATCAAAATCATCCTTGTTTTGCTGAATTACTTAAGGCAAGTGCTTCATTTGATGCGTCAGAGTGAGAGTGACAGTTTTAGATTCTAGGGCTTGAATGTTTGTTAGACGTCAATAAGGAACAAAACTTGATTATTTGTTCACACATATCAAGCTTGTACGGTTGTATGGGCTTCGATCAGCTAAATGCATTGGCCGAAATACAACTCCCTTCAAATACTTTTTTTGCCAACTAACCTTGAACAACTACGGTCAAAGGCCACCCACCCAAAGAGGATCAAAACCTATTAAGCTCAAAAGCGCTACTCGTTCATCGAGTTTAATAGATCAAAGAAAATGAGACTTTTTGAAAAATTCTAACCACCTCTATAACTTCTTTTTTTCATACCTCTTTTCAGAATATGAGAAGTCGTCTGGCTGGCTACATGGAGGTACAGAACCAGGTGAGTCAAGAGTTAGATTTCAGACAAAGGCGCTCAAAAGTTTAGAGCTCTCTCATGGATTTGCGGTCTTATTGCGTTCGTGGCATTTGGAGCCAATCCTCTCTCAAAGCTTGGGTAGGTGGGGATCTTTTCATGACTTGTAAGTACCATTCTCAAATGATATTCCTTTCTTCGGGCCAATGCCTGTCTAAAGTGGTACTTTGGAAAGTACGTACTCTAACTGTACGACATGATGCAAGCATAATTGTACGATCATGCGTGATGTATCATGGTGATGGTACCCAATATCGCTGTCTTTCTTGGAGGAGATGTTGGAAAATTTCAATTGACGAAAGAAATACAAATAATTGAAACCAGTCTCACAATCTAATGGCTTCCAATTCTCAAATGGAGGGTAACTGTCTCCAAGACATGTACCGATAATCCGCCTGGATAATCCAAACAGGAAATGAGAGAAACACCAACCCAACATTTAAATTAGAGTAGGTGTTTGGGTCTCATTAACCACGAACTTCTCGGAATATGGACTGTGAACAAGTTTCCCGCCATATTGGCCTGCTCTTGGTCATAACAAGTCTGAGCTACTTTTCGAAATAAAGTCATAAAATAAGGAACGTAGATCTCTTCAATTCAAGGGAGGTCATTCGTATATTATGAACTTGTATATTGATTCGCTTCAAAGTTATGTTGTCAAGAGTCTATTTAGCTGACCAAGAGCCGGGTTTATGTAGTGTTTACTACATAACTTTGGACATATCTCCTGAGTTCCCTAAGCACAGTTTTGAGCTCAAATTTGGCCAAGTCTATCTATTCAACCAGATCTTTTGGTCGTATCGAGTGCTTATTTGAAATAAAGTGAACGGTTTAGAAGATGGGAAGTTTTAGCTTCCGTTCGCAGTCCACATCTCTAGAAGTCTGCGCATTAACCAACGTCGAGATCAGTTTCAACTTCTCGCTAGGTGATCTTATAAATACATACCATTGAGGATCGTGCAATTCAGGGTTGAAATCACCATTAATAAAGCACTTCATTTTTGAGGAAAGTACGAAGATCAGTTAGGTTGCACTACGCTCAATATACCGGGTTATGTGCATCTTCTCGCAAGCGCTTCGGTCATCAATTTAGACAACCGAGAGTTTGGGTGTGTTGCTGAACTTCTGTCATGAATACGCTCAAATAATTCAGAGCTGACGCATCGAGGAATGTGAGGTACACTTAAAAAAAGGAACGGTTGTTCTCTGTTGGTTCACACTCAAACGACATGAAATATGTATGTATACAAGGAAAATGTTAGTGACTTTGATAAAGAATGTTGGTTGAGGTAGGGGGCAACATCAGAAAGATCCGGTAATAGTCAGTTTTCTTGAACAAAGGAATATCTACCCAAAAGCAGCAGCCCATGTCATCTAGCAATCTTTTTTTTAGCTCTGGTTTGTTTTTATACTACAAAGTAAATGTTGGCAGACGTGTCGGTGGATGAAGAATAGTTTGCCAGATGCTTCAAAATTTGAACGACATGACATTTGGAGGCATGGAAGCACCTGACTCGAACTTTTAAACAATGCTCGAACTTTGACTTTGATTAGAACTGAGAATAGTGCAAAATTCATTTATTTCTTTACTATATGTTGTTGTGCTCAAGTATCTTTCAATTAAAATGATTGATTCAATTTAGTTAACTTCAATTGTTACATCACGAGCTTCAAAATACGTTGAATAAAATCTCCCTCCACTTTATTTCATCCGCCTAATTAAGTCAATTATTTCATTTTGAAATATCAAGGCTTTTTCCTCCCTTGTACTTTGACAACTTATCAAAAACCCATTTTTTCCCATGCTTATACCACAATTCACTGTTACATACATTTGATTTGAAACTCAGTCCATTTTTTGAAAGGGAAAATTGTTCAGTTTTTGAAAGATGATCAATCACGCTTTACTCTATTTTCACAATGCAATGAAAACAAGACTCACAAAGAGTGGGATCAACTCAGTTATTTGTAGGCCATTCGTTATCGGATGTAACATTTCTCTCTCATCCGGCAAGAAAGGTTTGCCGGATAAAGAGCAATCATGAAAATGTCCAAATATAAGAGGATTCACAGCTATATCCTCCGCAAATAACATTTCAACATTTCTCCAAAGCTTCTTTTGCCCTTTTCAGTTTTCTCAACTTTGAATTAGCCCGAGGCCTATTTCCAGTCTAATCCAATCGCCCGTTTCCTCTTTGGTTCATAAGGCTTGGTGGAGCTTACATTAAAAAGGCAATTAGATATCATTAACAAGCAAACTCTGAGGAAAATGATCTCATGGCAAAAACTAATATTACAATGTTCGTTGTACCTAATGATGGTGTTCTAAATCTCTATTGTGAGATTGAGGATCATCACAGACCACAACGCCATCGTTATGAACCACTTCCAGTCGACAAAAAAACCTCCCAAGTGAGAAAAAAGACAGTTGAACTTTAAGCTTGTTCGAACAAGAATTAACACCAGCCACACATTGGGAACATTTTTTCCGTCGAACATTGTCTTCTTTCAACTTCAGCCTAACAATCTTTTGACATCTTTTGATCAAACGACAGACATAGACTTGAGCTTACGTATTTCATGTTAAACCCACAAACAGTAAACTGCTCTAGGGCCTCGTTGTGGTCAGTTTATTACAAAAAGCGGTTGTACTGTACTACACAAAGTTTTCAAAAGCCAACCATCACTTCAATTATGTTGTACGGAAGCTCTAATATTACTATCCGTCTGGTAAAGACATACAACGAAGAAAAAATGTTTCGATCTATCAAATAAGCGAGCTGAGAATAGAATTGATTGGGTCAAGTTGGATTTTTAGCATTTGTCACCCCTCTTCTGCAACTCAAGACCATGTAGGTAGTTTTTTCCATTGATTCTGGACCATATACATACTAAGAGACAAATGGCTGAACATGCTTCAATTACAAATAATTCAGTTCTCATTCAAAGTAATAGCAAGTTCCGCCACTTTCAAGCTAAAATTTGGCCATATCCTCATTCCACTTGATAAATAATCCTTGTTGTGGGATACTGATGACTTTCAACAGACGGAATATCTCTCATTGAACTAATCGTCATATTTGGACGGCCCTACAAAAGTACCAGAATATCAATTAACAGAGCACTGATTTGATTCTGTTCGTTCTTTTTTGTACATGAAATAAACCACGAGATAAGCCATGTAACCAAAAAGTATTTAGTATTTCTTAAATTTCATAAATTCATGCAAGTCCTTTCTGTATGTTTTAACGTACCAATTTCACCGACAGGAAGTGCTGGCATGATAAAACTCAAATTAGACCTAAGAACCATAACCACTGGCGTTTTTTCCCACAAGCTGAAATGTGTTAAAGGAAAATGGAACTGATTTTGGTTGTCCGTGTGTGTAAGGTACGTGTTCTCCAAGTAGTGTAGCCACAAAATGGATTGTCACCACGTTGTCGGGTTTGAGTCCATCCACGCACAGATCCGAGAGGGAATTGGAAAAAATAACCGGAGCTTAAAGTTTCTCGAGTAGAAAATACCAGAGTTCACTCACGTTTGGTTTGATCTGCGCAGCTCGTTCAGAATCTATCGGCAACTCTGACGGATTCTTTTTGAATTATGAGACTGATTGAACTGGAGTTCTGTGTTACTAATGCACATTCATTTTCCAAGAGAGGAATCTCGAACCTCAAAGGTGGTGCAAAGTTGAACAAATGATATTTCTTCTATTGTTAAGTGACGTAACCGATTGGTAGATTTGCAGATTTTATATGAGTGCTAAATCGTGATGATGAGGCATCTCCTGATAATTGAATTACCCTGTGTGTGACTGTAGGCAATTGAGGGGAAAGGGTAATCTTTTAATTCAACGACAAGTACTACATTTTCAATATGAACCCAAAGAGCCATTAAACGAAAATGCCGATATTTCAAGACATTTTTCTAAGATACCAGGATCTAACTAAACCAAACCACAGTTAAAACTAACACGTATTGTTGCCCTTTTGATACTGTGTTTGCATCCCATGACCATTACTTGCTATTTAAGTAAAGGACGTGTGAGCACAAGAATGTGCTACAAATTTGCACTCAAAGAAAACGAATGATTTCCCTTCACTACATAAACAAGCTTGAAATCTAGTATTTACATTTGGGAACAATGATAGACCATTCGAAACAAAGTTTTCTTTTAAATTCCAGATCAGTGCAGCCACCGTTGTGTCCTTGGGCTTCTTCACGGCTGGAATGGTTCGCGGTTGGGCCTCTCCGGCCATCCCCAGCCTTCAAGGCACTGATGGACGTAGCAATTATTCAGACTACAGTTTGTCGTACGCGCCTCTGTCCAAGGAGCAGGCTTCATGGATATGTATGACGGCAATTGAGCCACACAGATCTAACTTATGATTTCACATGAACAAATAGAGTGCTAACATACTGAACAACATTTTGAATTGGTTGCACCATGGGTAAATGTCTTGCTTGCACCTCTCTGCTTTTGCTACATCTTTTCTAGAAGTTAGAATTCTCTTTTGACTTTCAATTCCTTTACAGCGAGCTTGACGCCCTTGGGAGCTCTTTGCGGTGGCCTTCTTTCAAGTCTGCCGTTATCCCGATTAGGCCGTCGTCTCACCATGGTCATATCGGCCTCACTTTCCATCTTGACGTTCATTTTCTTGGGAACTTCGTCCATCACCGAATCGCTGAGCTCGATCTTTGCGGCCAGGGCCATCATGGGTGTGGGGGTAGGTTTGACCATCCCATCGGCTCAAATCTATGTAAGTAATTGGGATATGATTAGATAGCTAATTGAGCTTAAGGGATATTTTAAATGTTGATTGTTGTTGCGAAAAGGTTGCTGAATGTACCGAAAGCCGAATCCGTGGAACTTTGTCTTCCATGCCAGCCCTGTTCATGGCTGCGGGCACTCTGCTGACTTACATCATGGGGGCGTATCTGCCGTGGCATTACTTGTCCTACTTCTGTGCCAATTTCCCCGTTCTCTTTCTGCTCGGACTCACAATTGTGCCAGAATCGCCCTCATGGCTCTTGTCCAAAAATAAGAATGAACCCGCATTGAAGGCCCTCACTTGGCTCAGAGGGAATCGCAACGTTGAGTAAGGATATAACTGATTTTATATTGAGGCACATTTTGACCTCCTGAACTGGCCTTCAAATAAGGTACACTATTTGTCCAATATGGGGCCATCGGACTAAACAGAAATCCGTTCTCTTTCTTCAGCAAGGAACTGGAAATCATACGAGAAAACATTCAACGGTCAAACTTTGCGGCCACGAAGGCCGAAAACGACCCGTACAACGTGCCCAAATCAGCCTGCATCGATTCGTCCATCATGATGCCTTTGTTCATCTCCATGAGTTTGATGTTTTTCCAACAATGGAGCGGTGTGAATGCCGTTATTTTCTACACCGTGACCATCTTCGACTCTGCTGGCTCCACTGTGAACAAGAACTTGGCCACGATCATTGTGGGTCTGGTCCAATTCTTGGCAACTTTCGGTAACTGAACCAGTCTTGAGCGAGGGTCGCAAGATCCTCCAATATCCTAACGAATAGTTTCACAATTGCTCTAGTGTCGATTTTCTTAGTGGATAAGGCGGGACGTCGTATATTACTTATTGCATCGGGATTGATCATGGCTATTTCATCCGCTGCCGTGGGAACCTTCTTCTATCTAAAAGCTGTGGATCAACATGAGGGCCTAGGATGGCTACCATTGACCGGTTTAATCACGTTCATGGTTGGCTATTCGGTGGGATTTGCCTCTGTTCCTTACGTGCTGATGGGAGAAATCTTGCCAAGAGCCAGTCGCAATCTTTTAGGCTCGATTTCTTCTGCCTTCAACTTGCTGAACACGTTCCTGGTGATCAAGTTGTTCGTCAACTTGGAGATTCTGATAGGATTTTATGGCGTTTTTTGGGTGTACGCATCACTCGCTTTGGCAAGTTGCCTCTTCGTGCTGATATTTGTTCCAGAGACAAAGGGCAAAAGTTTGGAAGAGATTGAAACTCATTTCAGGAAATGAAGCTATGTATAGAAGCACCTTACCTTTGTATCTCGAGCACCAAGGGGTACTGAAACATGGGCCTTAATCTATTAAACTAAATTACTATGTTGATCATAATCTCTATGTCGAAATACATTTTCATCTTCAAGATGTGCAGGAACTACCGTTTATAGTATTTATTCAAAATGTCATAGTCTAGTTGACGATCAGAAACTGAGTCTGCTTCACACGAAGTAGTGGGATTGATTGACTCCAGTTTCCGCTTCAAGGAAATCTTTCTGCGTTCATACATAAAAATGGGCAACTTCGATGGGGCGTTTTGCGACCGAGGTGCGCTGAATGCTGGACGTGGCCTTCCATAAAAGTTTGGGCTAGTGTGTTGAGGCACGATTTGCATTTTGGTTTCCTTGAGCCACGAATTCAAGAGATGCAGAGCCCAGCCCTTGGTTTCAATCTTATTCCAATCCACTCGGTTCTTTCTTCTCAACACCTTGCAAAACTCGGATTCGACGTCTATGCTCAGAACAAGTCTCTGCAAATTCGGAACCTTCAAACATCTGGCCACACTTTTTGACGTCAAGGAATTGAAACTTAAGTCGAGTTCTTTCAGTCTGGGAAAGCCGCCTCTGTACAAGTAAGGATTGATTAAATTAGCTATCCCAGAGTCATCCAATGCATTTTCAGACAAGGACAACTGGACTAGTGACTGAAATGAATGAATCTGCGGTAGGAGATCATGATTGCTACCCATCTTGCATCCAGCGAGATCCAGTTGTCTGACAAACTGAAATAGGGCAAAGAACTGAAGGTCATGCTTGTCCAAGACGACGATATTGGACAATTGGCAAGAATGTAGGACCAACGCGGGGTACGCATGAGTGAAGTTTGCTAGAATTGTCGCTCCTTGGTGACCGTTTAATTTGTCAGGCAGAGCAACCAATGCGTCCCAAAGCCTTTTGCCAATTTCCTCAGGAAACCCTTCCAAGGAATCAAGCAACTCAGCATGTGTAGCGATGAACTTCACACATGTGGCTTGAAGAGTCATCCTGAAAGAGTGCCGGAAATGAGAAAACGAGTTGGCTGCAAACCGTGTTTGGCGAGAGATTATATAGACAAAGTATAAAACGACATGAGTTTCATATAGATACAAGAACAAAATGTTTGAATGAGGAGGTTTCTATTCTTGTCCAAGCAAGCCGCCATTACGATTACGTGGTGGCAGATGAACAAGCCTTTCTTTGCGCTCGAGTTCCATGGCCTTGACCTTGGTCCACACGTGATGGTCCAAGTTATTGAGCCCATAACTCTGACTCATGAGTTTGGCTAGCACCAAGTGGTCGTGTAAATCTTCAGGGGTGAACTTCGTGGGATCTTCAGCTCGCAATTGAACAAAATCTTGTTCAATTCCGGCCTCAATATCGGCAGTGAGTTTCCAGTCTAGAAATCGGGCTTGAGTCAAGAAGTTTCGAAGATGGGTCAAGATTTCTGAAGACAGGGCGGCATTGGCGCTAAGCAAGCTTTCATCGATGGAGGCGGGGGTAACTTCTACGGTGGGTTTGAGCAAAAGTTGAAAATCGCTTGGCAGCATTGTTCGCCCTTCAGAGAGGATCAAGCACGGACAATCACTCTCAAACGGCAATTGATGGAAGCTGAAATCATAATCCACTTTTTGCCACGAGATTAGGTTACCCAAGGCTTTCAAGTTATTGAGTCCCTCAGGGGTAAGTTGACCTTGGTTCATCTTGGTTTCGTCCAGAATCAAATGCGTGTGCTTGGAGAGCTGGAGCATTCCTGAAATGAGTCGATTCGCGTGGTGATCTTTCTTGGGAAAGAAACTGAGCTTATTCAAGGCCTCAATGGTGAGGGCCAGATAATGGGATTTGCTAATCAACTGCTGGAGGAAGGTGGTAAGCCGGTGAGTATAGTTCTGTTCCATGGGCACTGCAAACACATTCAGAGCAAACTTGCCCAACACTAGTCCATGTTGACGTTTGTAGATCTTGGCCATCAAGTGACACATCAGGTAATCAGCGGCAAGGCCATCGCCCAAAAGAACTTTCTTTAGGATATCATGCAACGAGTCCCGACATTTTAGAAAGGACTCGGTGGCACTCTCTGGAACAACGGTCGACATCTCCGTCAGGTTAGGATTGGAGTGGAGGACGACTTTCTGCTTGATCACGTGTAACCGAGGGATCAGGGATGGTGGAGGTGATTGAACCAGGCGCTCTTGTTGATTGAACTGCTCGAAATAGTCCTGTTCCATGTCCCCTTCATGTGGCATAGAAGCTAAACTCGGATCCAAGGAGATGATGCCCACAAACTCGTACACATCATTAATGGAAAAGCTGGCGTTAGAGTTGTAGAACTTGATAATGGCGGCCTTCCCTTGGGCATCGGGCAAGGGCAAATTCAGACTCAGGCTATTATTAGAGCCCGTTGTTGAGTCCGAAGCCGCTCCATTCGGATGAGCTTGAGTCCGAATCCGCTTGCTCGACTCCTCTGATTCTGCCATCTCCATAGCATCGTCTACCGTGTTTCTACGCTTGAGGTGGTTGCCCATTTTGGACGTAGACGGAATCGGCGAGGCCGAATCAGAGCGACGACGGAATCCTTCGGCGGCCCAAGCAGCCTCGCCGGGAACGGACACGCAATAAAAGCTCTGCCGTTCCCCGTGAACCACTTGGTCCGACTCATCGGATAATAACTCTTCACGGGGACCACAAGCTACCAAATCTCGGTACTTCGAGGTCACCCATCGAATCCGGCCTGAATTCAGGTCTCGGACTCGGAATTGAGACAAGTACAACTCAGTCTCAAAGTTATCTTGGACCATGGCCCGGAATCGAACTAATTGTCCGTCCTGAAGCTCATGGACCGGGGTGTCGTTGAGCGAGGGCAACTCGTGCCACACCCCTGGGGTTTGGAGTTTGGAGTCGAAGAATTCGTCCACCTGGTCGGACCAGGACACCGAATTCGGCGAGCTCTGACTCTTCTCCACGATCTGATGGCCCGGAATCGAACTAATTGTCCGTCCTGAAGCTCATGGACCGGGGTGTCGTTTAGCGAGGGCAACTCGTGCCACACCCCTGGAGTTTGGAGTTTGGAGTCGAAGAATTCGTCCACCTGGTCGGACCAGGACACCGAATTCGGCGAGCTCTGACTCTTCTCCACGATCTGATCGACCCATTGCCAGGGATTGAGTCGCCAATCTGGGATTCCTGCGGGCATGGTGGACGAGGAGACCGAGGAGACCGAGGAGAACACTGTGTGAGAAGCCAACGACGTGATGAGTTGAGCTTCGGACATTGAAACCCGGACGACGAGGTTCAAGGGAATGAGCACGTCAAGAGTGCTAGTGAATGCGGATTTGGTTTCACACGAGCTGCTTTCAATTCAGAAGCCCTTACCACGCGATTTTGGAGACAGGAGTGAATGCTTGAGCGGTTGTCAGCATTGACATCGAAAAGAGGCTGGCATGAACCAAATGGCTTTGATTATACGGCCAAATTTCAGCTAGATAGCCATAAGCTATAAATTAGGGCCCCTTTTGACCAGTTTGATCATTTTATTCTTTCATTAGAACCATTTCATTGGCTATATTACCCAATTTCGTAGGCAACTTGGTAGACTGAGAAGCAGCAAGTTGGTCAGTTTTGTCGTATCTGACCAATTGAATGCTAGAGTGTCATGCCTGATTCTAGAACAATAACAGAGGAACATTCACAAAGATTTGGCGCGAGAACAAACAGGGCTTCCGACTAAAACCTTTATCAATTATTATCATCATCATCATTTAAACATCGAAAAAGAAGTCTCAAAAAAATATGGTTTAAAAAGCTGGTCTAGAAAAAGGCGCTGGGTGAAAAGTGAACCAAATAGCCTCAAAATGGGAACTAAAGCTAGATAATGACGAAAAGCACACTTCGCCCGACCAACAGGGAAACCCTGAAATATTTAATCAATAGCTTATTTTTTAAGGTTTAAGAACCTCGATCATATTCTTATTCGTAATATTCTACATTTCAGAACGCATATGACTTTTTGAATCTTCTGCTTAATGAAATGAACCCCATTTTTGTGCTCTTGATTTCTTGGAACCCACACTACACAAAGACTTGTGAAGTAACTGTGGAGGATATTCTTCCCAAGTTAAATAATATGAAAAGTAAATAGGTCATTGATTCGGTTCCCCGCCCAATCTGATAGAATATAAATTCTACAGCCTAACGAACAAGACGAAGCCATATGCTGAAAAGGTCTAGAGGAATCAATGTTTCATGCACCCCATACACACTATACCGATGGTTTTTGGGAGGGAAGCAATGTGGGCTTTGTTGACCCCCCCCCCTCTTTTGGGTATGGCCTTAAAGGCTTGAAAGGTAATGCCAATAGTGGGTCTCTAATCACCAACAGCTACGCCAGATGTTGGAAGATGAGAAAAGTTAGGTCGAGTAACAAAGATCCGGTTCTTGGCTTTTAATTTATCTACTGTCAATCGGTGGAGTGGGCACAATTTCTTGCTATTTCAAAATTTAGGATTCATTCAGAAAGTCCAGGTGTGATGTCGGGAACTTGTATGTGGTGATGAGACAAGGTCATGTATGAATTGCTCGCACTCCCCTAGTCAAAACCAGCCCATTCAATGCCTACCACCATGCCAGTTCTTTGTTAACCAATCATGGAAATGTATCAGAGATTGGGACTGCTTGAGAGGTAAGATGAGAATCCAGAGATACTCCAATATTCATTCACGCTCTTAACGATACCGGCTTGACAGCCTGTTTAAAGGACAAAACACTTCATAATATACGGTAGGCCATGATCGACCGTAAGTATTTTTTATTGTACAATGGTTAGGTCAATTCAATATTTGCCCTGTTCAGGCAAACCAACACGACATAGCATGGCGGCCCCAGATCTCAGTCCAAGGCAGGATGATTCCATGAGGAGGAGTACACTGATGACACACAAATATCCGCAGCGGTTTCTAATACTTGTGCAAGGACGCCCTCGCTCGCGCCCACGGGGAAGTGGGTCATCTTCAAAGTCGGAGAACCTGGGACACGAGGATGATGATGAGGATGATGATGGAACTAGCGGCTACTGAGACTCCCAGGTCCAAGAGGATGGGCCAAAAACACGCGTCTTTCGGCTTTAATTAAGGGTGTGCCTTCCAAGGCGTTTGTGACGAAGGGCAAGGTTCCCCCTGGACCTCGGGAACACAAGGAACAAAACGAAAAAAAAATGGATTGGTCGTCACTTTCCCACCGCCTGCCAGCAATTCTCGAGTTCAATCGGCCAAGTGAGTTAAGGAGAGAGGGAAGAAGTAATGGCGGAGGCAAAAGAGGGGTGGAGAAAAGTCGACGGAGGAGGAGAAACAGGGGAAAGACGGAGATTGCGATCTAATAAGGAGCGGCCCGGCCACCTCCTCGGCCACCGCGTCCACCTCGTTGGTATCCGCCACCCATACCCATTTTGCCGCCACCCCCAGCCCCGGGACCATAAGCACCCCAGCCTCCTTGCGCTTGACCCCCACCCCAACCGCCGGCGCCGTAGCCGCCCCAACCGCCGTAATCACCCCAGCCGCCACCATAGCCACCCCATGCGTCGTAGCCGCCACCCCAGCCTCCGTGACCGCCTTGTCCGCGACCCATACCCCCGCGCATACCACCGCCCCGACCTCCGCGCATGCCACCTTCTTGTTTGAGCGTGACCTTTTTCAGCTCCACCTCTTGCCCGTGGACACTCTCAGAGGCCTTTTTCAGCAGGGTGTTGGCTGTCTCTTCCTTCTCGAAGGTCACGAAGCAGAAGTTCTTGGGTTCGTTGTTTTTGCTGCGATCCACGGGTCGTTGCACCTCGACCACGTTGCCGTACTGGCTGAAATGCTGCTTAATTTCGTCTTCCGTAATTGGTGTGTTGAACTTGCCCACGTAGATCTTGCCCTGCTTGGAAGCCGCTTTTTTCACGGCCACCTTCTTGTTCTTAAAGTTGTGGAACTCGTCTTTGAGCACCTTGTCCAGAGAGCTCACATCCTCGTAAACAATAAAGGCGAACCCGCGACTCCGACCCGTCATGGCGTCCATCTTGATATTCACCGAAGCTACCGTACCGAATTGTCCGAAATACTCTTTGAGCTCGGCTTCCGTGGTCTCTTGGGGCAAACCACCTGCGAACAATTTCCGGTCATCTTCCGACACGTTATTGGTCATCTCCGTATCACCCATGATCCCGGCCGACCTCAATCAAGGCGATGAGGAGGAGATCACTCAGTCAAGATAAACCACGGCGAGAACCACCACAATCAATAAGACGACGACAATCAGTCAAAAGCCTGAAATGCAAACATCCAATCGACCATCAATTAATCCAGCACAAGTTTCATAAGAAAAATATCAGAGGGGATCCATCTGCTGGTTAGAGCAGAGACGAAAACCAACAACTCGTAGTCTCAACGCACAATGGCGCCGCCAATGGGGAGGAAAGCCGCAGTGAGAGCCGTATAGCCCGTGCTTGCCCTGAACTTGGCTGTCATAGACGGTCTCACTTCACAGGGATCACAGAGCCTGCTTAGGGGCTTAAGCGCCCTTGGAACGGGACGGAACAGGGTTCACCACGGTCTAGGCATAACAACGCGGGTAGTGGGCGGGTTGGGGGGCGTGGTGAGGCTCCCCCGATCTTGATTTCTCACCTTTTTCAATCGGACCCGGCGTCGTTGAAGAAGCTTGGAAGGCTAGCAAACAAGCCAGGAATTCCAGGTTGGCCAAAATTTAGCTGAGCTTGGAAGCCAAAAGACCTGCCAAATTAGGCCAGAAATGCCGTTAGATATCAGGGATGTGAGCAATTTTATGCCAGTTAAAAAGACAGGGCCCAACATTGTCCTTTTATGATCTGCTTATTAAGGTTAAACTTATTTCTGCAATACATAACTGTGTGAATATTTTAATTTTGTCTTATTTCTTTCTCTCTACAATTGATTAACCCATTTCAAATGGTTGAATGAAATGGGCCATTTGATTAAGTAACCCTTTTGATTTGGCTGTTTTGGGAAGTGCTTGGTTGCGCCGAATGTGCATCTATCTATTTCCCCTTTTCCTCTCANCCATCAGCATCATCTAGACAACCCAATTTTTAACTTATCTATGGACCAATTTGTGCTTTACAGTCAACAAAGTGACAACACTTTCCATTGCAAAGTTTACATTTAACGAAGTTTAAAATGAACCGAGAGAAGACAAAGCTGGCTGATGAAATTCTGGCAACAACCACCAGAGCAGAGTCAACAGCTAAGTAGGAATAACAAAGAACTTGCGT
>NC_081447.1:1574738-1587941 GCF_007210705.1 Tigriopus californicus
TCCCTCTCAAGCGTTGCATCACCTTTAAGGTCATCTCTATGAAAGAGACTTTGAAACGGGTCATTTTGGCATCACTCAACAAAATGGAAAGAAACAAGCGATCGGGGCCGGAAAAGGGAAAATTTGAGGTTGGCTGCTCTCTCCGCCAGCTTCATTTGGGCTGGGCCAGCCATTTCGGGCTCAACTGAGGCAGCTGGGAGCCCCTGGGCCGCCAAGAAAAGGAGAACAAAGTGACCAGACCTCTCGAAATATCTTGAGTAAAAAGTCTAAACACTCTGTATTAAATGAAATATTTGTGCGTTTCACACAAGCTTTAAAAAATTTGAGGTTATTGATAATGATGAATTAATAAAGTCACGCCCTCATTTTCATTGTGTGGTTCTTGATTTATGTGACTTATTGATTTAAATAAGTAGCTTTTAGTCACCATTAATCTCAATATCTGCCAAATCCGCCATCATTCCTAACGCTCCCAGCCGCCCTATCAAAATAAAGACGCCAAGCTTGAAATTCCATATATCATATTAGGACTAGATTTCCTTTGGTCCAAACCGCTATGCCGAGAAAAAGGACTTTGTTTGAGCTCATTGCATACTTTCATGAAATTCAGGTCGATGACATTATCCGTTTAAAGGAGCTTCCAAAAGAAGTCTAAAGAGTAATGACAAAATCAAATGAATAATTAATGCATGGAGGCCGCAACCTCGGGATTATATTTTACAGTTTCATTCAAGGCGGATGTACGGTACAGCAGGCAGGGTGTTGGCTGTCTCTTCCTTCTCGAAGGTCACGAAGCAGAAGTTCTTGGGTTCGTTGTTTTTGCTGCGATCCACGGGTCGTTGCACCTCGACCACGTTGCCGTACTGGCTGAAATGCTGCTTAATTTCGTCTTCCGTAATTGGTGTGTTGAACTTGCCCACGTAGATCTTGCCCTGCTTGGAAGCCGCTTTTTTCACGGCCACCTTCTTGTTCTTAAAGTTGTGGAACTCGTCTTTGAGCACCTTGTCCAGAGAGCTCACATCCTCGTAAACAATAAAGGCGAACCCGCGACTCCGACCCGTCATGGCGTCCATCTTGATATTCACCGAAGCTACCGTACCGAATTGTCCGAAATACTCTTTGAGCTCGGCTTCCGTGGTCTCTTGGGGCAAACCACCTGCGAACAATTTCCGGTCATCTTCCGACACGTTATTGGTCATCTCCGTATCACCCATGATCCCGGCCGACCTCAATCAAGGCGATGAGGAGGAGATCACTCAGTCAAGATAAACCACGGCGAGAACCACCACAATCAATAAGACGACGACAATCAGTCAAAAGCCTGAAATGCAAACATCCAATCGACCATCAATTAATCCAGCACAAGTTTCATAAGAAAAATATCAGAGGGGATCCATCTGCTGGTTAGAGCAGAGACGAAAACCAACAACTCGTAGTCTCAACGCACAATGGCGCCGCCAATGGGGAGGAAAGCCGCAGTGAGAGCCGTATAGCCCGTGCTTGCCCTGAACTTGGCTGTCCTAGACGGTCTCACTTCACAGGGATCACAGAGCCTGCTTAGGGGCTTAAGCGCCCTTGGAACGGGACGGAACAGGGTTCACCACGGTCTAGGCATAACAACGCGGGTAGTGGGCGGGTTGGGGGGCGTGGTGAGGCTCCCCCGATCTTGATTTCTCACCTTTTTCAATCGGACCCGGCGTCGTTGAAGAAGCTTGGAAGGCTAGCAAACAAGCCAGGAATTCCAGGTTGGCCAAAATTTAGCTGAGCTTGGAAGCCAAAAGACCTGCCAAATTAGGCCAGAAATGCCGTTAGATATCAGGGATGTGAGCAATTTTATGCCAGTTAAAAAGACAGGGCCCAACATTGTCCTTTTATGATCTGCTTATTAAGGTTAAACTTATTTCTGCAATACATAACTGTGTGAATATTTTAATTTTGTCTTATTTCTTTCTCTCTACAATTGATTAACCCATTTCAAATGGTTGAATGAAATGGGCCATTTGATTAAGTAACCCTTTTGATTTGGCTGTTTTGGGAAGTGCTTGGTTGCGCCGAATGTGCATCTATCTATTTCCCCTTTTCCTCTCACAGACTGACTCACGATTTTAATCTAAACCTAGAACAATATTCATCCAGTAAAACGTGAGTTTGGGATCAGTTCTAATATCAAAAGAAGATGTACTTTCTGTTTCCCTCTCAAGCGTTGCATCACCTTTAAGGTCATCTCTATGAAAGAGACTTTGAAACGGGTCATTTTGGCATCACTCAACAAAATGGAAAGAAACAAGCGATCGGGGCCGGAAAAGGGAAAATTTGAGGTTGGCTGCTCTCTCCGCCAGCTTCATTTGGGCTGGGCCAGCCATTTCGGGCTCAACTGAGGCAGCTGGGAGCCCCTGGGCCGCCAAGAAAAGGAGAACAAAGTGACCAGACCTCTCGAAATATCTTGAGTAAAAAGTCTAAACACTCTGTATTAAATGAAATATTTGTGCGTTTCACACAAGCTTTAAAAAATTTGAGGTTATTGATAATGATGAATTAATAAAGTCACGCCCTCATTTTCATTGTGTGGTTCTTGATTTATGTGACTTATTGATTTAAATAAGTAGCTTTTAGTCACCATTAATCTCAATATCTGCCAAATCCGCCATCATTCCTAACGCTCCCAGCCGCCCTATCAAAATAAAGACGCCAAGCTTGAAATTCCATATATCATATTAGGACTAGATTTCCTTTGGTCCAAACCGCTATGCCGAGAAAAAGGACTTTGTTTGAGCTCATTGCATACTTTCATGAAATTCAGGTCGATGACATTATCCGTTTAAAGGAGCTTCCAAAAGAAGTCTAAAGAGTAATGACAAAATCAAATGAATAATTAATGCATGGAGGCCGCAACCTCGGGATTATATTTTACAGTTTCATTGGCAAGCGGCATAAGTAAAGACATGGAGAAAACCCGTTGATTTGCCTCAAAATGTAACCCTGAGTTTTGCTACAGTCAAACCAGAATTCCTCCTTGGCTCAAACCTTATTTTTCACGTTAGGTTAGGATCGGCTGAAGCCTTTCCAAGTTTGCCGGCAACCTCAATTTTGAAAAAGATGTTTGATCCCATCAGCATCATCTAGACAACCCAATTTTTAACTTATCTATGGACCAATTTGTGCTTTACAGTCAACAAAGTGACAACACTTTCCATTGCAAAGTTTACATTTAACGAAGTTTAAAATGAACCGAGAGAAGACAAAGCTGGCTGATGAAATTCTGGCAACAACCACCAGAGCAGAGTCAACAGCTAAGTAGGAATAACAAAGAACTTGTGTAACACCAAAAGCTTTAACTTTTGTGTTAAGGGATACATGCCCCATTTTGAAATGGGTTTATTAAAATTGGCTCGAAAATGAGGTTCAGTGATTCAAAAACAAAACGTGCAACAAAGAGTATTCGGACATTTAGGCAAGCGGGGTACCAGCGGTACCAGCAAGCAAACTTGCCTGCCAATGCCAGTGATGCAAAATTGGCGTTTCAAACTGGTTTTAACGAAACTAACCTCGCCTCACACAGCAAGGCATGGAGTACGTACTACATGAGCAATGTGAAAAAGGGGTCAGCTTATCAAAATCGTGTTTGAAGCCCCAAACTTGCATCACTGACACTGGTACCAGCAAACAAACAAACTTGCCAGAGCTTGCTTAAACGTCCCCATAGGCATGAAAGAAAGAAGAAGAAAAATCACAAATAATGATGGCGATTTAGAGTGTTAAAATCACAACACATCTGGGGCCACATTCCAGAGCAAAAAGCAAAGTTCTTGACCACAAAGTAATGTTTTCTGACACAAGCTGACAAAATTTGAAGAGTTATGAAATTGATTCTGAATATAAAAGTAAAGCATAATTAGTAGGACATTAAAAAAACATGTTTACCTTACAATATTGATTTCTTTTCTTCATTTAGAGAAGTTTTCTTTTCCTCAGTTCCTGCTCACTCATAAAAGGATAGATTATGTGTCTGTTATAACTAGACTCCAACAAAAGATGCTATTTTGATGTTGAGCAAAATTTGCCGGTTCAAATGTGTAAAAAAGGTGAACTGAGGCATTAGAAAGAAAACCAGTTAATGCAAACCACTGGAGCTTTTACGTGAAAAACCAACAATATTTTTTGTTGGAGTCTAGTTATAACAATAAGAGAACTGTTAGGTGGCCCTTGAGTCATATATCACTACTTCATAATACAAGGTGTTGCTTCATTGGCTTCAAACCTTGACTGAACCAACGAAAACTTATAGATTATGGGCGGGTTCAGGTAAATTGTAACCTTGAATTGCCGCTTTTGACAAATTGTAGAAAATTTTCAAATCACTGAACCTAGTAAGTAATCTGAAAGTTCATTAATTTGTAAAATAAACATATATGGCCATCACAAAATGATTACAAAATGTAGTATGAGTCTCTTAGCTCAAATATTAACTAGCTTTGAAATCAAAATTTCATAAATTCAAGCATTTGTGGGTTCACAAGTGTCTTAATACTTCCTGCTTGGAGTTGACTGATACCTCATTATGGCTTTCACTTCTAATGGAATCCCAATTTTTGAAACCAGCACTCATAAGTTTAGGATCTATGTTTTATCTTTTGTAATAGATCAAACATCAAAGACCTGAAGAAAAAAATGGCATATAGCCTCTTACATTGCACAACATATGGTGAACGTTCTGCACTTTAGAGGGCACTTTGGGAATCAATCTCTGCTACCTAAGTATTACTAACTACCAACTAGAGGGCTAATTGGGCTAACTCTTCTTTATTGCATAATAATGCGTTTGTGTTGTTTTTGGCTGATTGTATCAAAATCTTATTTAAAATTAGTGACCAAGGTCACATAATGTCTGGAAAAAAAAACTTTTTCATGGGAAGTCACATACTTCACTTTTAGCAATCTATTGTGCCACTTCCCGTTTTGTTTGGGCTGCCTGACGTTGCAAATCAGGGCCTGCTCATATAGCCATGCATTTAGTTCACCTAAACAGAAAAGAAACCACACTAGAGGAGGATTTGTCTTTGCAATGCCAGTAAATTATAAAAGTAAAATACTTGAGAAGAAAGCATTTTTCTCAATCCCTCCTCAACACAGAATGGGGACAATAAAACACATGAAAAAGAGACATTTCCAGAACTCTTCTCTATCACAGCTTGCTTCAAAGAAGGATTGACAGCAATTAGGGAGAGTAACATGAAAACATGAAAAGGTGACTCACATCTACAATTGGTGAATGATGAAGCTAACCATTACAACCAATAAACAATGATACTCATGATGAAGACTTCACACGCCCTTAGTGTGGCTTCCTTATCATATATGTTTTATCTTACTTTAGATTTTGACACCTTAATTGAGGTAAACAAAACTTGTCTTGAAATGAATCAAATGATGAATTGTTTATTGAGTATTGTCTTTTGGAATTTTACGTTTGTCAACAGTTTCCATTTTGTTCCAAAACAAAGAACAGTCACTCCAACCAAGCCAATTGAGACTTTGCTTAGAACACATTTTGGTGGTTAGGCAGCAGGTTATTGGGCTGATCGACTTCTCTTGTATTACAGTTTCAACCAAAGCAGACAAAGGAGCCATCAACTCACTAGCTCCCTGAATTCGGAACTTGATTTTGAGAATCACGTAACTAAATGTGTTCAAAGCCGATCTCCAGCACACACACCAGGCAGCCGCAAAGGAGCAAAAAAATCTCAGAAATCTCATGAGTGTCGCTTTTCTGACTAGCCCTCTAGGTTCAATCTATGCACTAGGTTAAGGTTTCCGTCCCGTCAAGTTAACCTATAGGGGATGTCAAGTAAAGGAAATTCAAGGAAAATTGTGGTCTGGCTCCCTGATTTTGGGCATTTTGGGGAGAGAGTACTAAGACAAACATCAGAGTCAACTCCCACCATTTGCCCATTGAATTTTCACCAATCGAGTGTTTTTGAGTGAGTTGTGTTACAAATCCCTACTAAATGATCATGTTTGGTGTTAATCAGTGAACGCACTATCAAATTGGCTCAATACCACAATGCTAATTGCCATGACAAGCATGTAAAATGGAAAAAATGTCAAAATCCAATGCATGCGCAGTGCGGTTTGGCTGGGCATGTTGTCTTGGATTTTACTCCATGGAATAACGTCAGTTGTCCATCAACCCGTTTACTTGACTAGCCCTATTGGTTGAATGGCCCTGAGCTTAGGTGGATTAACAATATTCTCTACCGATTAATGATCCGTGCTCATTTTTAGATTTGTGGCAAAATGTTAAAAGGTTTAGATAGAGACTTTATGGGTTATTTATATCGTGATAGGTTTGGTTAGGTTACGTAAGGTTAGGTTAGGTTTGATTTTAAAAAAGTAGCACCACCAACTAATCAGTGCAGAATAACGTTTACCATTGAGTTGTCCTGGGTCAAGTTGTCTTGAGATAAGGTGTCCTTCGACGAGGTGTTCTGGGTCTAGTTGTCTTTGATAAAGTTGATCCTTGAGTTGAGTTGTCTTGGATAAAGTTGTCCCGGGTCGAGTTGGCCTGGGTCGAGGTGTCTGTGATCGAGTTGTCGCCTGCCTGGCCTGGGTAAAAAACAAGCCAGATCTTGAAGGTTGCGTGAGTCAAAAAGCACTAGTGCTCCGCTTAATATATTTTTTAAAGCCGAGTCAGACTAGGATACGATCATTTTCGAACTAAATGGAAGATCCTGAATGTTATATTCTCATCAAAAATCGAATGCATAAGTGTCGATGAGTTTTTGTGATGATTTTGATAAAAAAGAAATGCTAGGTTGATATACATCTAAATTCATGAAATAGGCTTTCCAATTAATTCTTCTCATTTTCAAGTCTGTTAAACCATAACACATCACTCTTTGATTCAAAAAAGCAGTATAGTCAATTTCTCAAGTATAGAAGCGATGTGTATGGATCTTGGTCTTTTTTCCTAGTCCCTTTTTTTAGCCCCTCTATGTTTCGAAATCTTGTACGGCCTGTTTTAATCAAGGAGTATTGTTGAGCCTTCGGACCCAAACGCCCATCAATCTAAAAAGAAAAAAAAATCAACAATATTTGAGATTGCATTTATTGTTAGCCTAACCTCTAAACCTAGCAGGAAAAGACAAAGATCTTTAACGGCATTGTTTCAGGTTGTATAGTCAATAAAAACAACTTTTATGCAAGTTTTTGATATAAATGATTCTGGGTGGGATGTGGTTGCCTTATTTTGATCAACCTAACATGTGAACAGGGCGATATCTATTATAATTATAATTATCTGTTATAATTTGTTGGATAGCAAATAAGTTGGCACAAGGAGTTGACTTTTTTCGGACTTTGCTGGTGGAAATGGGACCCCCAGCAGTTCGCAATTCAAGACGGAAAAAAGTATTAATCATTTTACTTGATTTTATACTCATTTACTAAATGGCTGATCCACCAACTAATTGCTAGATCTTGCTTACCCTTGAGTTTAGGGTTGATCAGGTATTTCGATCAAAAAAGTCTAAGTCTGACTCAAAGAAACCTTTTGTCCATCTTGAATTGCAAACTGCTGGGGATACCATTCCCAATAGAGGTAACGAAGTTAGAAAAAGAGTCAACTCCTTTGTCAACTGATTTGCCATCCAATGCTCCATTTTGTCGCATGTTTTAAAACAAAACTTCATGTCCTTAGATTATTTTCAATAAAAACTTGTTTCAGTCTAGGAAAAGTTACGAGTACCGGAAATAAATATTTTTAGCCAAAATAGTCCCGTTCAATAAGACTGTGTAGGACTCTCTAAAGCGAGGTCATAATCTGACTTGTTTTACGTGCTCGTATCTCAGAGTTGAACGTAACGAGATTACAACCCTCAACAATTACAGTAAATTACCTGCTTAAAATGAGTTTTACCTTTATGAAATGGAGATATTTATAAGTTTCCAGCAATAAAATTTGGACCCGTGAATGATTAGAAATTTAATTAGAAATTAGACCACAAAATGATTAAGCTCTTTTGAACTGTGCTTCTTACATTGCGAAGGGTCTGAAATAGATATACTGATAAAGGTAAATGTACTCACTACTATACGTTTTTTTGGGAAGCGAAGGCACACATTCTAAAAGAAAAAAATCCTGCCAGTAGCTGGAAGTGGTTTACATACCAATAAAGACTGCATTAAAGCCCAATTTCATCATGGGCGCGGTATTATTTAGTAGACCTAAACAGCTCTCACCACTCGGGAAAAAGCCCAGATTTGGATGGTGAATGGCATGAATTGGACACTAGGAGCTAGGAGCTCTCAAGAGTCTCTTTTGAGAGTGGTGGCTCAAATCTATGATCAATCACTCATGTTCAAAACATCCCGAATTTCGCATCTGCCCCTTCCTTGTCCTGAGTCTTCCATCCCCTCCAATGATATTTATCTTTTGAGGCTTGAAGGATGATCTCTTTTGAATTTTAATCCCCCTTCCTAATTCTCAATTTGATGACGGAGGCACTCTTGAGTAAACTCACGACATCGCCAATGAGATAGATCCTTGAGTACGCAAGGAAAAGCGAACAAGCGAGGGGAGAGACAGGATCGAGGAGACAAGCCAGAAAGAACCCAGAGACTGAGGCTCAAGCTGCTGGTGCTGATGATCCTGGTAGGGGCAAGCGGGAGAGTTGTGACACTCCGTGATGCCAGCATTGGAGAGTAATTTGTGAGATCAAGATCACTTTTTCTCACGTTGACACTCGGTTCAACCACAAAGTGATGCGAGTTGTTAGCATTGAAATTCTGCCCAAAAAGTTATGGCACATAAGATTTGACAAGCAAATCCCTAAAAGCGGAATTTACCAACCCGATGATGTCCAGTTGTATCGGTTTTAGCTGGACCCTCATTAATGTTTGACAAATATTCTACCTATTCTCGTTTGTTGCCCATTTATGCCAAAGTATGTCCACAATGCACCAATGACGGGAATTCTGGTAAAATGGCGATGCCTCTTCTCATTGCGATGATGATGTGCCACATCACTTGGGGAGTCTCCTACTTTCATTTCATTTCAAACTTTGCCTGTGATCCCCATGGGAGAGGCAAGCTTTCTGTGGATGGGTTGCCTTAGCCTCAACGTCGTCTGTCGTGACTTTTGACAGTCGTGCTGAATGGTTAATTACACTTATTCCTTCACTTCCATATTTATGAGTTTAGATATCGAAACGCCTCTTTCAAATCACAATGCGAGGAAAAGCACTAAGTGGAAATGGCTTTTTTGTTAGGCTTAAAATGATTGGAGTCCAAACTTTTAATAAGGTCCAAACTTCTCGTCCCTCTTTGAATGAGGCGGCGTTCAAAACCATTAGCGCCTTATCAACTTTGTCATAGGAAAGTTGACAAGGAAGAGTGACTGTGTCACTCTTTCAATGAATCAACCTTCCCACCCATTGGTATGGACATAGAGGCAAGTTATTTTAAGGACGATCTGGACCTGTTTTCAATGCATATACCACCATAGTTGTGGTTTCCCAATGTCACACCAGTTTGCAGTCAGATTGCATGCTCAAAGTTGCCTGGAGGGAAGTAAGGTTTTTAATTGATGCAGGAGAAATGCAAATGAATTCCCTGGAAATTAACTTTGTCAAAGTCGGATGGTTTGATAGAGTGCCTCATGGCTTTAGCAAATGTGTAGACATTGCCTGTCTATGGGGCCAACCAACAAACCAACCATCCATCCAACACTAAGAGAGCCAGAAAAAAACAAAAACAAAATGGCCGGTTGCAAATGGCATTATTATTCATCAATTAACCCAATTACTCGAGCAATCATTCTCCGGAAATTTGAAACTGATGGATTTCCGTGGTACCTGGTTCTGTAGACATGTCTATGTGGGTGGGTGTGACAACCTTACTTTGCCTGAATTGCTGCAAAACGCACAAGAAAGGGAGTTTAACATAATTATTCCCAATAGGTGGATTTGCACCTAATGCTTGAGTGTGTATCAATGGCCCATTTCTCTGGCGTTGCAGAAAGTTTTCAATAGAAACTAGCAATTGCGAACATTGCTAATTGACGGCCTAATGGTCGTGTCATGTATGCAGACAGTATTCCAAAAGAATTCATCATGCAGTTCTCGACCAACGATTCTTCGTTGAGAAAATTATTACTCTTAGAAAGAAATCGCTTGGTTCCATTTCTCGCCAATCTCATCCAAAATTCAAGGCGAACTGTACTAAAGAGGGCTGCGGTGGCGTCAACAAATAGCGCTTTCAAACAAACCACGAACAAATAATCGGTCCACTATGGTTTTTGCACCCTCGATGGCCTCGTCAAGACACTTGCGATTTTTCGACATATTTCAGCCTCACATGTTGCTTAAGGCATTTTATTCCAAACCCAACTTGAAAATGTTAACAAAAGCATTTCCAAAGCTTGAGCATCCATCCATTACAATGTTCCAAACTTGCTAAGATGAGTTTAAAGTGTGGCTGGGCATTTGAGGCTGTCTCCTTGCATGAGAGAGCAATTTTCGAGTTTAATTCGTAGTGCATTAGTGGCGGATGCATTGCACTTTTTGGGGCATTTCTTCTTAAAATAGTTACTGTTGTTCACCATTTTTTGCGGGAATGCAAAACTCGTTTTGGCGGGAAAACTCGCACATTTTAAATGTGGTGGGCGTAGCACACTGCAGAGAGAGTGAGGCTAGTGACTACAATCGTAGAAATGCACTGTCGATTGCAAAACCAACTGGAGGAGGAGGAGGAGTAGCATAATATCTGGCCTCGCCACTAAACTGACAAAAAAGTATGTCAAGAAAGAAACACAGAAAGAGGGAAAGGTTTTACGTGATCTCTGATGGCCACCCTGATTCTTACCACGTGATCTGGTGACCAAGCGAGTGAGTGGGCAGGTGGGTGGACAATGAACATTAGGGAGAACACTTCGAGCAGTTCATCCGTTTTGGATCATCCGGGCCAACTGGACACCCGGGATTTGCAATGATCTTCTCAAGAGACTCTCACGTTGATTGCACGAAAGTGCACCCGAGAATTCAACTGATCAATATGAGAAAAGGTAGCACACCGTGTATTTGGAGGCCTGGAATGCACACCTTGATGTCACCCCGCTCTGGAGAAAGAGCCACAGAGAAGGATCTTGTTATTGAAGGCTTCGGGGTAAGGTGCATTCAAACGATTTCATGTCAAAAGAAGATCGCTAGGAACACTTTCGGTCTAAAAAAGTTATCGAAACACGCCTTCTTCTGATTCGATCTAACTCGGACTGACACGCACTTGTAAGGTGTCATCATACTCTGAGCCCTTTTGAGGACGGTTAACATTGTGAAATTAAAGCCCATCTGGAGAAACTTGGACCCAAACAGAACACCCCATAAGACGTGGGGCCCTTGAAGTGGTGCTGGAGAAAACATGCTCAACAGATAGCTTAATCCAACCGAACCAATGAATGCATCTGGGAAAGTGCACACGATTTTCATCTTGCACTTCTTTCGTCTGGGGAGACTTTCTACATTGGGAGTGGTGACCCACTTTCATGGGGCTTTTCAATTTGCTTCAAAGGCCCACATGAATGTCATCAATATTTGTAGAGTATTCTGCCCAATTCTCCGGAGACCAAGCTGATAAATTAGGGCCGTAAAAGTGCATCCACGACTCAATTAGGTGACGAGAAGTGCATTAGCGAAACAGTTTTGCTCGTTCTAGTACCAAACCAGGATGGAGGTATCTTGGTCAAGGACGAGCTTAGAGAGCATATCAAGTACCTAGAACCAAAAGCCATGCGCAGTCAACCACATTTTGTTCTTGACATGCCCAGAAGGTTGTCTTTCACCTTCTCACTTGAATATACTAGTAAATAATAGCTTTGGACATTTTACAACTCTCAGGTGATAACGAGACATTTACCCCGATTCAAGTTGAAGCGACCTTGTTTTTGCCCTTGGAAAGAAACCTCTTTCAAGTATGGTCAAATGTGCAATTTGAGGAAAGAGAGTTTCGAGAAATTTGCCACCAACCAAAGATGACGACAAAGACTGATTCGCCAGCAAATAATCTAGGTTTCAATAGGGCGAGCTCTTTTTTTCAACGATGAAAAACCAAGCGTTCTTTGGTCATTTGGAAGATTGTAGGGTTTAATTTGTTGTAGTGAGTAATCCTGTGTCAAGATCTCTTAATTAGCCCATATGCATTCCCATGGGAGAAGAGACGTGATATCATCATCGTCATTCTAATCATGTGAGGATCCAAAAGCTCGTCCATGGCAAACGCAAACGCAGCCGTGACGATGGGTGATAATCGCGAACTAATCCTTTTATTTCTCAACCCCATTTCATTCCAAGTAATAAGCAAGCTGTCATACTTGAGCTCAGGGCAATTACCGGACCATACACACGTATCTATATTGACATAAAACATTGATTACACACCGGATTGAAAGGGCCGAAAGAACGAAGCCAAGTTCAACGGGTAAAAACACCAAGTTGAACGTTTCATCCATTGAAATCAGACTTTTGATCCTTTAAGATACTTCTCAATGAAACTAGAGACTAAGGAGTTCAATCTTGTTTTTCATATTTTCTAGTAATTTGAGGCTCAAACACTGGGGTTTTGCAATTGAAGGCGACTGGAATGGTGTTCTTGCTGGAAATACGATGTTCGTAGTGTGATCAAGTTTGACTCGAAAAATATCCTTGAGTGTTCAGCTCCTGTATACTCGTTCCTTTTGGACTTGGACCGCTTGTTTCCTTGCTTCCTCGAAACGTCTTGATTGGAAGAGCAGCACAGATGGGGTTAATCTTCTCGGGATATGACATGAACTAGTGGCAAGTGGCTCTGCTGCCTGTCAGAAGTCTATTACTGTTATTGTCTTTGGATACCCCCTCGTCTTCCTTGGCTCGGCTCCATCTCGTTCTCGTTGGCCCCAAATGGTGTTTGTGTTACGGTTTGATGAAGATTTTCCACGGATATGTGTCATCTCGCACATTGTTTACGATAACGTCTTGAATGTTGGCTACCAGGGAACCCAAAATTACCGAGGGGGGAACGTCAGCCCTTGATTCCCCGGATCCTTCTCCTTCGTTGTTGGTCGTTTCCTTGTTATCCTGCGCTTTGGAACTTCGGTGCCATTCGCTTTTGTACGTGATCAACTTGGTTTGAACAGAGAGGGCATCCATGGGGCTGTAGCAATGTTTCAGGTCATG
>NC_081447.1:1587992-1606121 GCF_007210705.1 Tigriopus californicus
TGGAAGTGGCAAAGAGGGGCCTTAGATCGACCCAGGCGCGAGATAACACTTGAACTGGAGCTTAAGCATGGGAGCATCTTTGTTGTTTAACGAATTCTACACTTGAAGACGAGCGGGTTTGGTCGGTCACCTTCGAGATGTCTATTTGATGGGTCCAGGTCGAAGGTCGTCCCACTTTTTGATCAGCCCATTCACACAGGAAGACATGGGCAGTGATGATCTAAATTGATTCTTGGAAGAAGATAAATGGAAGAAAATACTCAGAGCCATTACGTATTATTATTACTTCACTGTGAGCGAGCGAGTTCACCCAGGTCGGATCTATCCTCCCCGTGGACGTGGATGGTATGAAGAAATATCCGTCGAAATGAAGGAATTGCGCTTAGATCTCTCTCTCTCTCTCTCTGTTTTGATATTACACTCACGTGTTCGTAGAACGTTCGTTAGTCATTTTTTTGAGTTATTAGTCACTAATCGACGGGCTCATATTTCTATTAGGTCACGGCGGTCCGTGGTGTTCTCCGAGGAAGTTAATGGTTGAATGGTTCATCATCTCGCGTTCAATTTCAACGTTTTTTTTTTGGTTGTCCTCCCAAGCGGTTCACTGGCTGGTTTGGCGATTAGGGCTCCTCGTATGTGACAACTTGTCCAAATAGACTGACAGCTAACGGCCAAATATCACCAGTTACCAATTTGGCGGGAAAATGAATAATGATGGGCCCATAGGCATAGGTAACATATAACGACACATATGGCAACTGTCAACGGTTACGAGAGATGATGGTCCATGATTGACCACGCTGTATCCTTGGACGTGTCGTTGAACCTTGAATCAGTGGATAACAACATCAGAAGTCATCCATACCGCAAAGGTTACTGACGTTGGTGGTTGTTAAATGTGGAAAAACTTTCTTGGAAAATGGTAATTAGGTGACTCAATAGCCCAGAGATACGGTGATTGCATATCATAAGTTGAAAATAATGGGAACTTTTGGCTTCGGGTGAATTTGTCACATCGGATACTCATTCGTAAAAAAGATCAAGTCATGTTCTTTGGATGGGCGTACCAGGAGGGGAGCAGTATCGATCTTCTTTATGATTGCTCGTAATAAAGCGACCAAATGTGTGTTGCGTGACCATTTAGAATTCATCTGGCCAATTGAGATCGGACAAACGACTCGTCCATGTGTGGAACCGAGAAGCTGCAGCTGCACAACTCGTCGCCACTTTTCGAGCTTTTAGATACTGAACAAGATACATACTCATTCGGTCGTGGCTCATAGTTTAGAGGATTCATTGCAAAACAACTATCCTGAATGACTTTTCAGCCAGGGCTTGTAAAATAACAATCAATGAGGGAACATGATTCCCGAAATTCTAAGGCGGACGATGGACGGTGATCGAAAAGCCTTTTTCAGTCGATTTTGATGCATTTGTCAAATCCCATTAGTATTGTCTGGTATATAATTTTAATGCCTTTACCACCAGTATTTGTGAAATTTCATTTCCGTGGTTTCGCATAATTCCTTTGTGAAACCAAATCGGACAGATGCCGGGAATTTTCAAAATTGTCCAATGTTCCAAACCCGGTTCACCTAAAAATACTCGCAACTTTTTGAGAATCCTCAAATCGTTCGTTCAAAGAAGAACAATGGACAGGATTCTGTGATCCTTGTCCGAAATCGAAATATTCTGTTTGGCTTTGTCCATACCGCCTGGGAGGTTGACAAAGTCACAGTAAAGTTCACCAAAATCAGGAGTGGCTTCTGGGTTGGCAGCGTTAGGCTGGTTGGTATTGTCGTTGAGCCAGTTGCCAGTTGCCAGTTGCCACCTGTCCTCTCCTCTAATGAGGGCCTTATGCCATAACAAAAATCGATCTTTCACATCGTTTGACGGTTGAGTTGAAGCGTGTTGGTACGTATGTGATACGACGAGTACGATGTACAAGCATCTGAAACGAGTTTGTATGCCAATCTTTGAGGTACATTTAGTCCAAGGAATCAATCGATGCAACCCATGTTGAGCTAATCCTGTTTCATACGATTAGAACAGAATTGACATAATCAATATTTGATCAAACATGACGTAATTGCTTGTCGCCGTTGGAGAAATCATCAATCCTATATATCCGTTCAATTGGGTCCAGAATGGTAGTTGTCACCAAATGCCCCCTGGGACAATCCAAATGTTATTATTGGAAACGAACTAATCATTGTGGAGGCCGGCGAGCTTCTTACTGTCCTAGTGTTCCTGCCCTGAGCAACATTCAATCCATATGTTCAACATGTTCCTACGAATTGGAATCTTGCACCATCCAGCAATATGTTCGTTTCGTTTGTTCCCGAGAGTGAGTCTATTTCTGGTTGCAAATTCCACTCCACAGAAGTCAGGTTCTTTAACTGGGCAAGATTTATGACCCCGGCATCCATCTTCTATCACGAAAGAATATTATTGACTGCAATGCATCATCTCTTTGAGACGGGAGCGAAATTCCAACAGCTCGACGCAAGAAATGGCAAACTTGATTACCCGAGTCACATAAATAGCGAAGATCGTTATAAAATTTGCTCTACAATCTTTTCCAAACCGTCAACGATGCGCGGGAAATTCTCACTTATCAGGAATAACGAACACAATTGGACAAAGTCATAGCTTCTCGCTCATTCGAAACCACTTCAGTGGGAGGTTGGAATCAGCCATCTTCTGAACACTTGCTCGCTAGACATTGAATTTCATTTCAATGCATATAAACCAGACTAAGCACCAAAGCCAGGAGTTTTTGCTTTGGGTACACAAGTGAAATGCTTTATTTTTCCTTTGTACTGGTACACACACTATTTCACTCTTTTTTTTGGACTCTCTCGATTTCAAATTTCTATGCATCATGACAAAATAGAACTACCTCAGAGTCCACTGTAATACAGACTGTGCTGGCCTTGTGCTCACTCCAGATTTCATATGTTCAAACTAATGCTCGATTTGAAATGGAAAACACAACATTGCATTTGTGTCTAGAATTCTGGCGGGGGTCTAGATGATTGATATTCGGGTTACTTGTCACACACACAACCAAATGCTCCATTTTAAAGTTGAAAGATAAATTGCATACTTAATGCACTTTATGGTTAATGTTCCATTGGTTGAAAAAAGTTACCGTGATTTCACGTTTTTATAGCACTCAATAAGACCTCCTGACTTAGATTGAACACTTAATTAGTGACAGTGGAAGCGCATTGGCACCAAACACAAAGAGGTGAGTAATAGCCAGTTGCCATTAATCCTCCTAATACGGATGAGATTCATCAACGGACGCAATAATTGTACCAACAACGAGTAAACAAACTAGCGAATAGGGTTTTTTCACAAATTGCATTTGATCCGAGCAAAAACCCATAGCTTGAGCTTTGTTAGATAGACTGGTTGACAAGTCCTTGGACTTAATCTTTTGGGGCCAAAGGCTAGAAATCACAAAATGTCTATGTGCAAACCAAACGATCGGTGGCTGATGACGTTACGACCTTGACAATATTGAAAGATATCCAATCGACAAGGGTGACTAGTCGGAAGGGCATTTCCTGCTTCCAAATAATATTTCCTGTAAAAGATAGCTAAATTATGGCTCACCTGAAGATCCCACAGGCACAGGTGAAAACTTGACTCATTGGCTTCTATTAAGGGTTGCCACTGATCCTTTCAGTTTCTTCCCGTTTACTCACGATGATATTGCTTCTTCTTTGCAAATCAGCGAGATGGTCTCAATTTTCTACTTGATTGACAAGGAAATTGTTTCACTCCGGATCTTGAATGAAACAAGGCATTGTGGAATGGGGATAATGCATGGATCTGACATTTTGTCGTTAAGATATTGGCAAGCCTGCGTGTTATCGGTCATTAGATGTCTCATGCGTTTCAAACTATTCGAGAATGGGATTGATCTGAACCAATTGGAAACGGGTCTGGTGACAAATTGCATGACTAAAGCAATGATGAGTCATCAAGGGGCCATCCCTTTCAAATTCAATTCCATTGTAGAAGAACCCAACTAGGAGCACGTCTCAGAAACTACTTAAGGCACGATGGATGATGGAACTTATCTCGAAGGTAATTTTTCCCCGAGATATCTTCTTTGGCTGACGTCTTTCTCCACGGGTAATTCATGCCAATGCACTGGATGTAGTTAGTTGTCGTTCAAACATTCTACTTGACCCATGGACTAATGCACCATGAATATCCGAGATAACCATTTATGACCACGGCTCCCTATGCACGGTACGTCTTCTTGTGCCAGAAACTGCCCCTAAAACGTCATGCTGAACCAATAATTTGTCTACTCTCACTACGTATATTTGGGTCATGTCTATGAAATACCTACATCCTTAGTTTTTTTTGTGCCAACCATTCTTTTTGGGTTGATATTGGCTAACAAATATCCACACTTTTTTCAGACGAATTCTCCAAAACTTTCTTGGCACGAATATCCAATTGCAAAGTGACCGTTGTCGAATTCGCTTCAAGCGTCCAGACCGAAAATCGAATCTCTAAAAAAGTTCAAGTTTTGTCATGATCTTGTCCGATGAGGCAACCTTTCAACTCTTGCCACTAAACTTACATTTTTTTCATAATTCTAATTTGCAAACTTTATGGCCAGATACATTCAAAACTGCATTAATCGGCCAGAACGGATTGGTCTCACCTCTACTTTTCGTAAACGAGTTTGAGGAGCACTTATCGTACCTAAACACTTCATCTACCCTACAATCACTTGGTGATCTGTCATTGTGTGTTCCAAAAATATCCACCGAACAAGTCAGATCCCCAAGATATGCCATGAATTTCGTCACCTTTTAATTGGCTGGAGTCGGATATTTCCCAGGGAATAACACATGAGGGAGGATCAGCCGTACTAGTATTCGCATTTACATTTGAGAGTGAGTATGAAGGAGTACATAGTTCGTGGCGACATGTCCGGGGTGTTGCAAGGTAATTCGGCATCATCCTCTCAAGTCAGGGGGGATGGAACAGTTCTTTGAAACAAGTCCACGCCATCCGTGATTGAAAGGAGGCTCTGACGCCTAATATGACAATAAGGGTCGGCATCCTCTATGTACAATTCATAGATTATCTGAGACAGGAAGTGTACTGACGTGCAATAATAATACTTCGTTTATTGTAGCACATGAGTTTTAGTATGAGGGAATTTTACCTTGTGAAAAGGGCTCAAGTGTTTGATGATATAGTCGGCGGGCTGTAATATGATGATTCGTGGTAAAGACGTCCCACCATCTGTATCTGTGGATATGAAGATGTTTGTTTATATTTAGCACCGTGGGACAGAAATGTCATCTCATTATGGCTCGTACGAAGAATTTTCTTATCACGTAAGGACCGATAGTGCACAATGATTGAGGACTTGTTATCAACTTTTGGAATTGTTTACTCTGCTCCCGAGTAAATGCCAATCCAAATTGAATTTCAGCACCATCCAAGTGCGGCTGAATCGCGTTTCTTTTTAGTCAAGCCCACCTTCAAAGTTCGGTTGTTACTTGAAAATGATTTCGATTCGCAAGTGTCAGGTCAATTGAAATATGTTGTATGGTTATTTAGACAGCCAAAGGTGAATACCCTCTTTAACTGAGAATATCATCAGATGGAACGCCAATGGTCATTTTAATGGGACACAATCCATCTCACAATTTTTCAATGCAAACCCCTCGAATATTCTCATTGCCATGAGCACACCATTGGATACGTACGAGTACGCTCGTAAGTGTATTTGACACAATCCATATTAGAGCATTTTTGTATGTATAAACCAGGGTTGCACATGTGTGGCCTTTGTAAGTTATCAGATGCTAAACAGCCAAGGAATCCTCGTAATCACGAGTCTAATCCAAATTATTTAAAAAAAAGAGTCGAGTCTCTATGAGGGTAAGAGTGTTTCTCTTCTCAGCCAACAGGTCCGTCTAATAGGCCAGAAATCACCACGTACCGTTTCCTCTCCTCGTCACCTCGTCTCAAACTAACTGACCGGTGTATATTTTAGAATTGTCGTCAGTCCCCACCAAACATTATTGAAAGAAGCCGTCTCAAGAGAACCTGACATCGTCAACCCGTTAGATAGTTGGTTCCTTTGACTGCTTGGGCCTCTTAGATGCTCTACTTTTGGTGTCAACTTCTTGCTGAGAAATGAGACCAGAGACTTCTGGATGCATTATTTCCCTCCTCTATGTAGATGGTCGTACCCCCTTTTACAACCGTGAAAAGGCTTGCATACACTTAAGTCTGGAATGTCTCGATGGGTTTCTGGGACACCTTTAATTTCGCCTTTCCAAGTGGACGACGACCAGGAAGAGCGAGAGAGAGAGAAGACCGAGAGGCGGAGACCTTCTGCGTAGTGTACGTACACTTCACCCCATTGGAAGGGTGGGTGCATGTGCAGTGAAATCCTCGTTGAACCCCCGACCAACAACTTGGTGGACGAGGAGCTGAAAGCATTCAATTAAGAGGCGACATCATCACCAGACTCGGCGCACTTTACTTCGCCATAGACGAACAATGTAGTGATGGAAGTGGTGGGGTTGAACGACCAACCGTGGTGACCCGGAATCGGGACACTCACCCCCTTTCTTTCTTTCTCTTTCTTTCTCTTTCTCTCTCTCGTTACCTCGCCCGCTCGCTGTCTTTCTGTGTCTCCCCCGGTTTTTCAGTCATTCCTCACTGGGCGTAATTGCCAAGGGTGTGTGAAAGGGCTACAATTTTCCCAAATCATCCGTTCTTCTTCGTCTTCGGGTTGGTCGCTATTGGCGTATCGCAGGGGTGATTTCATCTCAATTCATGGCTTGTCGGATATCAAGGAGGATCCCATCATAACCCGGTCGTGGCGGATGGTTTATTTTGACCAGTGGTGTTGGTGGTGGTGGTGGTCGTCGTCGTCAAAAACCAGGGACGTCGTGGTCATGACAGTGAAAATGCATTTAAGTTTGTCACCCTAGAACTTTTTTCTTTGGTCTCTGACCGTGGCAGGAGGGTAGACACGCTCTCTTAAAAGCGATTGTTGTCTGCATGCAGCTTTGGTCAACCGCAAGTTTTTATTTTACTTTTAAAACTTGCCCCTGCCGCTTCAAAACAGAAATAGAGGTCTTCTCGTTTTCGAATGGAATCATGTTCATCCATTGTGACTTGAGGTTGAAATCAAAGCCCACTTTCTCGTTGCATCTAATCTTAATCGGCCATCAAACCAAAAACATGGACAGTAAATGTTTCAGACTTGATATTTGACACTAGTTGTTATTTGCTTGTATCTTATTTTCCATTGTCTTTAGCCTGGGAAGCCCAATTCTCGGTTCGACAAGACGAGATTACCCCATTTAGAGCTCAGAGCTCTCGTTTCAAATGGATGATTCAACCGCAAGTTCGACTTCAAGTATGGAAAGTAGGATTTTGCACAACGAAGAGCATCAATCAAATTGTCTTACAAATCCCGAGTCGTTGATTATTGCAGCCGTCATTCGATAGATTGAGCAAAGTGTGCTTGTTAGGTCATTGTCAGTTCGCACAGAAGTTCATATTAGTCTGCTCGCTTCCCCCAAAATGCATACTGCAACTTTGGATGGTTGAATTATGTATGCTCGGCTCGATCGTTGGGCAATTCAAAACAGCCTTGAATGTTCGAGCTCGAAAACGGACTCGCCTATCTTGATGTGGTTGACTATGGATCGGTTGATGATGGTTTTGACAGCCGTTACGAATTCATCTATTCATTTGAGAGGACGAGATTGTCGCAGATTGGTTGTGAACAAACGACCACGAAACAGAAACGGTGAGCAGACGGTCCTTTGGCTCCTGTGATAACTGCATTCACACGGATACTATGCGCAAGGTTTAAAAATTGAGAACCAAGAACAGTGGCCCTTAACAAAGCTCTCTGTCTTTTCTTTCACTGACCATGCTTTTGGTTTAATGAACCATCTTAGGGTTAAGTTTGTTCTTTGGCTTTAAAGAAGAGGCAGACAAGTAAGAAATAACCACAAATATATTTCAAAGAAACTTAAGCAGTTATAATAGTGGTATAATAATAATATCATCAACAAAATAACTTCGCATTGGTATCAATATAAAGAGGTGTAAAAGTTGGTGTTGTCGGAGAGTGTAGAGTGATTTGAAACCCAACAATAATCACGTGTGTCCAATCAGGTAGAAACCTTAGACATAGAGAATGTAGGGATGGGATGGGGTCATAATGCCAGATTCGAGTTTGTAGCAAAAAATAAAGTGGCTTGTCTTTCTTTGAACTGGTTTAGAGTAATGCCAATCAGAGTAATGAGGACAATGTTGTTTATGATGATGATGATGATGATGATGATAATAATAATTGAAGCAACATTTTCAGGTAGAAAGGAACTCTCACACACATGGCAAAAAACTAGACTCGAAAAAATAATATTGTGCTTTCATCAAAAAGACTGGAGGGGCTTTCACTCGGGGCTGTTTTACATGTGTGAGAAAAATATTGATAATTATTTATAGAAAAAGAATATGTGATTCACCCTTACTTACTTACACTCGATTTGTGGTATGTACTGTAAGTAATAATATCATGAGCTTCTCTTCTACGCATTACTACACAACGATAGCTTGAATTTGACGCTCATCTCATCGGTATTGTATCAATAAAATTATCTGAAAGTGTCAACAGGGTAGTTCATCTTCGTTATTGAGGTGGATATTCTTCATTCATTGCAGTTCAAGGTGGTTTTCTTTTAAAATCTTTAAACACTTAGAGGTTCCGGGTTCATTTTGGATATTGACATTTCATCAATTGAGTGAGTGTGTGTGCATGGTTGGTTGTTGGTTGTTGTGGTGTTATGAGCAGTTCAAATTTCGAGCCTGTGCTTTTTTTTGATGCAGGCGTGATAAAAGATATAAAGCTGATATAAAATACGATATTTTGATTCAAGGGAACGGTATTGGATTCTTAAAGCAAGCCGAAGGTATGTATGAATTATCTTTGTATTCACATCGCAAGTGTTTTTTAAACACGAGAGAGGGGCAGAAAACTAAAAAGACAGGGACTAAAAATATGAATGTCTACTCTAGTTTTCATAGAAAAAGAAACATGACCAGAAACTGGTATATTGTGTGTATGTGTATGTTATGGTGTGCTTTCGGTGCCCGTCACTATTCAGAATTGATCAGGGAGGCCAAAGACGAGTCCACGTCGCTGAGGTCAATATCAGGTTCACCAAGATGGGAGTTGAGGTTGTTACTGTGGGAGGCCGTGAGGTGCCGGAACATGACACACGTGTCGTCGTCATCCAGGTAGAAATCCCCTCCGCAATGAAGTGATTGCTGCAATAGTGATTGGCCTTGCTGTTGTGGCTGTTGGTGGTGAGGATTGACTTGTTGAGGCTGATGTTGTTGATGCTGAGTCTCGCGACGGTCCGGAGACTGGGTGGGTGTAAGGAGGGTGCAAGGTGATGGTTGAATGGGTTCGATCGCGATGTCAAACAAGCCAGACCAAATGGTTGGTTCGAGGTCATCGATGGCCACCGAAATCTCAGCCTTGGTCAAACTGGCCGGTCCCGTGTCCATCGAGTTCAGTCCCAGTTCATTGAGCTCTTCCTCATTGTAGGTGCAGCTGGTGGTTCTTTGGTCGACTAGATCATCAAAATTGGCTTGCACGGGTGGCGTGGCGAGACCGCGGTCTCCAGGAGAGGCATTGGGACTCATCTCGTAGAATCCCCCATCGGCGGATTCCGGGCTGGGACAACCGGGACTGGTGGGGACCCGAGCGTTCAATTGGGTCACTGACAAGGGCAGAGCGGGCGGGGAGGGTGCGTCATCCCCCTCGTGGGTCAAGAATTCGATAGCTGACTTTTCATTCACTTCTTTCCTCTGTCTGCGGTACCTGCGTTTGAGGTTTCTTGACTTCTCGTTGACCTGCCCAAGACCGTGTTCAGTCTGGCCTTTGGGCTTCTTCTTTGGCTTGTACTTGTAATCGGGATACTCTTTCTGATGCAGGAGTCTCAATCTGTCGGCTTCATCGATGAAAGGCTGTCTGGCCTCGGCCGTTAAGAGCTTCCATCGTCGGCCCAACTCCTTGGAAATCTCGGCATTGTGCTTGTCTGGAGTGACCTCGATAATTTTCCTTCGCTCCATCTGAGACCAGACCATGAATGCATTCATGGGGCGTTTAATGTGATTGGGCGGATGCTTCTTCGTCTGCAAGAGAGGAAACGAGAAAGTCATCAAAATCATGTGCACTTCATGATTGGAACACCAAGAGATGATAACTACTCATCTGGGAAAGACCAAGCGAATGCACTGCCTACGTACTTTACAATTAATGTATGTGCGTATTGAACTAAAGATGGCCTGACTTAAAGCGTGTCATGAGCAAGTGACATTTCTCGATGAAGAATTGTTTCTCTACCAGCTCTACGAGCTCCCCGTCCAGACAAATGCCGTCATGTTCATTTGAAATTCGGCCAGGAGATCAATCACTTCCTGTACATCGGATCTCACGAGACTTTCCCGAACTAATCCATTTACCCGAGATACCGAGGTTGCATCACAATTTCGAACCTAAGCTTTTAATATCCCAATTGATAAGAGGCTCTAACATTGAGATAGATCGAGGCCAAACTAGAAGCCGTTGCCGTTGCACGCCATAGCATTTATCGATGACTCGGCTTTTCAACTTGCCGAGACCTTACTGTTTCAGACACGGTTCAGGGAAATCGCTCTCTTGGAAACAAGAACCCAAGAGAAACTCGTCCGACTATTCATTGCACAAGACAACAAGAATTGTTTGGCAAATGTGTTTCTTCACTCCCCCCATTCAATCCATTTCACCGATTTCACCCCTCTCATTAGTCAAGTCATTCCATGGCGACCGGGAAACTTTCCGTCGCCATTGTGACCGACCCCAGTCTCTTCAAAACGGCTCATTCATTTCCTAGGCGAAATGACTGCCGTAGATGTATTCTGAGTTTCAATTGCAGACCCCCATCTGTCATACCCGAGATACGATGAATTGGCGAGCTTATTTTTCTTGTTGTAATTATCTGGGGGCTTCTCACTTACCCTGCACCGAACTTGCGGGAAAATAAAGGAGAGACAAATTAATGGCTCGGTCCCAATCACGCAACCTTCTGACAACACATGCCAAACAATCAACCCTGGATTGGAACATTTTCTACCTCATAATCAAACAAATCGAAACTAGGGCACTCGAAAGCCCCTGGTTTTTCATTTTTGACCTGTTGACAAAAAGCGAGCATGGGGGCTAGATTCTTGGGCACTCTGGTTCACAAAGGACTAACCCCGAGAGGAACTTCCGACCGCCGTCGAGCAGCTGGCATCTGTTCGTGCAGCCGTTGGGTCGTTTGTCGTCCATGGACGGACAGAGGTGGAGTTTCTCCAATGGCAATGACCAAAGTTTTGAACGATTTTCATTCGGTTGGTACCCTTTCAGTACAATACTGTCGCGTCTTGGAGATTCCAATTTGATATATTTTCTATATTTGGAAACCCAAAACCAAATTTGCATGACTGAAGAGAAGAAAGTGCATTGATCATAAGGATAAATTCCATGTTTCTATGTAGATTTTTAAAGTCTAGGGGTATTCATTAATACGAGAACTTCAATTACTCTAGGAAGACTGCCCTTTGAAAGAAATACCACAAAAAAACATTAGTCAACGACAACAGAACACCTTGACGTTTGCCTAATTTTCATAATTGCTTTCTGCGGTTTGGCTTCATTTGCACTTAATTATTAGAATCAGATCTCTGCGCGCATAAAAATATATCTCCAGTCCCGCCCCTTACTTATTGTACTAGAAGAAATAGTCCCTAGCACGCTTGAGCAACCTTGGTGAACTGAGGACAACTCCAATTCCAAGTTCGACGGACACGGAGTTGTACGTGCATGAGTGAATGCACTCATCCAAAAATTGGTGCCCTATTGTGTCGCTTTTCTATCACGTGAATGATTTTTTTGAGCCGGTGGTAAAGTGTAGGAAGACGAAATGCATTCCTCGCCAACCTGAGAAGCCTCGAGCTCGTCTTGGTAGCTTTTCACAATGCGAACTAGGGAGAGAGAGAGAGAGAGAGATTCATTGGCCATCACGCTTGGCTAAATGGCAGTGAACCCCAAAAAGTGCATTTTCAAATCGGTCAAGTCCAATGACATCCTCGAGACAAGAAGGAGAGATCCAGTAAAGCCGTGAGTCTTGGGCCAAAATCGGGGCTCACCCCACCACTCAGTCCGTCCGTCCGTCCGTCTGTCAGTCAGTCAGTCAGTCAGTCAGTCACATTCATGCCTTGCTCAGCTAAATTAATTTTCTCATTCAGACAGATACCCGCGATGGCCCCATAGACGTAAACAAATCCTTCACCGATAGTTCGGGTTCATCACCGCGACCAGGTTCAATGAGCACTTCTTCAACTTTGGAAGTGTCAGAGTTGGTCAAAGAGATTTGGTCCGTCGAGAATCCTAATCGGCTAATTTCGAGCGAGCCTAGGATTGTTTCTTGTGGGTGATTTTGCATGAATTCGAGTCTGTGGTTGGAATTAAGAAGGTGCATGGAGGAGATTGAAATCTCAGAGCATAGAAATGCACAAATTTGGCAGATGGGCCACCCGACGAGATTGAAATCACGCTCTGACAGGAGTGACAACAAATTAATTTTCAGGAATTTTCTACTCCTCCATATCTGCACATTCTCTTCCCATTTGAGAGTGGTCCCTAGAGACAATCAGGGCTTTAATACGAGTATGGATTGGATTCAGATCCATTACCGACAAGATTTTTCTTCCCTAAATGTTGTCTGGAAGATCTAGCCATAGAAGGAACAGACGGAGAGAGAGGGCAAGAACAAAATATCAGGAAAATAGACCTGAAGTCATAACAAGACAGTCTCAAAAAGTGGAAATGTTCAAGCCACCCAGAGACACAATCATCATGAGATCTTGAGAAATGTTCACAAGACTTCAGGGTCTTTTTTCACAGACACACTGACTTGCTTTGTACTGCCAGCTTGGGGAAGGCCAAAGAAGACAACGCATACACGAACACGACGAAACTGAAGAATTCATTAATTATCATCTGGTCTGAGGTTGTGGCGGGTTGGAATCAAAGGTGGTTCAATATTTATGTTCGTAAACGCGGGACAAACATTCACCGACCACAAAATATAGTGGAGAAGGGTTCCAAAAGTTTTGGCATTCTTCACATTCATAGCATTGCTTCTACTTTTTTTGTTGTTGTTTTGTTCTGGGATGATATTCAGCAATGTTTATGAAGATAGCGGAAGTGTTCATTGCTGATGCGGAGATAAGCTTGTTGCTCTTTGACCCAAAAAGATGATGATATCTTAAGAGGTTCATGTGCAATATTGATGCAATCGCTAGGTTAAAGTCAAACAATACAGAGTTAGTCAGCCCTCCACTTCATGTCTGAGTAAATTTTATAGCAATAAAACACTTGTGTTTGAACTTTGAATTGAAGATACACGCCTAATGAAACTGTATTAGTCAGCTTTAGAGAGACTGAAAATTATACAAATTGCCCCAGATCGGTTCATTTGAGATCGATGATCGGAGGAAAAAGATTTGACTTTTTCCAAGTGTTTTGAATCAATGAAGTCCTTCAACAACGTGCTTTCATCATTATATAGCGAGGAGGGCAGAAAATTGAGGATGAGGAAGAAAAAGCAGAAGAAACCCCCAGCAGCAACTTTTTTCGCAGCTATTTATCTGACCTGAATTCAGACTTCAAGACTGCGATCTCTGCTGTACGGCCAGTGCGGATGTACGGTACAGCACGCAGCTATTTATCTGACCTGAATTCAGACTTCAAGACTGCGATCTAATAAACAGAGCGTGTTTAAACAAAATACTCCGTCATTACTATGGACCGACGAGGTTTGGGTATCATTTCTGTCACGAATAGAGTAATATTTAATTTGAAACCCTCAAATAATCGGGAAAACACGTTGCCGCTATCAAGTGCAGAAGAGCAACTCAGAAGTTTCATTTGAAGGAAAAAAAATGACAAACTTGCCCTCTCTCATTGGAATACAAATGCCGAAGTATGTTAATGTAGGGAATAGTGTATCTTTGCTTGGATCTGCGCAAATGATGTTCTATGAGGGCAGTACGTTAGTACGAGCAGTGCAAGCACACCATGCTCTGATCCAAAAGAACGCCAAGCACGTCGCACAAAAACGCACTTCTTGTACATTCACGAACACTTTTTTCGTAAACAGACTCTACTCGGTCGGATTTGTTCAGACTCTACTCTACTCGTACGAGTTCCCGTTCACTACGCCAGAGGGAGCTTGGCGTGAAGGCGACGAGGAATCTACGCAAACGCCTTTCCGAATCCGAAAAGGTGGCGTGAGCCTCTATTAAAGCCATATGAAGGGGGAGCTTTGAAGGCATATTTAGAAGCTGACTGGCTGGCTGGCTGGCTGGCTAGCTGGCTGATTGTCTCACAGACGAGACGAGACGCAAAACAACTTGACGGGCTTCCTATGGGTATTTGCTTCTGGCTTACCTGTGTGGCATCTGAATAGGGCGTTTTGGTTGTGTTGCTGATGGTCATGGAGGGGAGGATGAGAGGCTTGGGCTCGACCACCTCCATGATTCGAGCTCTGATATCGATCATGTTTTGAGATTGCACAAGAATGTTCAGATTGATAATCTCTTTAAAAGTTTTTTTTTTATACTCGCAAGGAGTGTGTGGGAAGGGATCTCCAGTGAACAACTAGTCTCCAAATTCGGGATGAGAAGCAACAATCTCTCCGATTTCTCCAGATAGTAGTGGTAGCCGTGGCCAGTTGTCGAACCCGTGACCACTTGCTGTCTCTTTCCAGTCAGGTTCGAATCAGTTCAATCAATGTTTATGAAACACGTGCTTTTTCGGCAATGTTCCCACAAGTTCGGGGACAGAACGGACGATTCTGCTTGTGATCGCGTCAGCACCAGAGCTGAGACTAACCTCTTTCCAAAGTGTTTGCTATCATTTTGTGAGCCTAAAACGAAAGAAAAAGCGTCGGAACCGAGGAGTAGTAGGATTGTTTTGCGTAAAACAGCCCTCGCTCTCCTTGCGTCGCTTCCTCTCGCTTGGACTTCGGACTGGCAATACCCACCGGTAGTTTGCGCGTTCAAACGCCGCTTACGTTCTTGGAGAGCTTGCGATCGCAAACAACAAGAGGGAGAGACGCTGATCGATCGACCCAAGAGATGGCGTGCCAATCGCCCTCGGGCGATGTTATTTCCCATGTGCCCGATCGAGTTGATCTTAGACGGGTTGTTTTGTGGAGGAGAAATTCGAAATACCAAGGCGTAATTTTATCGTAGGCGGCCGTTCTTTTTTCCTATTGCGAATTTCGTTTGTATGTGGAGAGGGAATTTAGTTTGAATCCTCCTCTTAATGCCCAAGGCTAGAGTGCGTCAGATGGGACGGGGCAAATATTTACCCAAGGAGCAAAGAAACGGAAGCATCGCGATCAAGGATTTGTGTATGAATAGAACTGGTCGTATGTGGGGTAAGTAAGCTCAAAGTACGTTGGTACACTCACTCGCTCACTTACTCGCTGTGAGAGATAGAGTTGAGAAGCAGTGCGAAAACGGGATTATGCGACTCGCGTTTGGGATTCTAGTCACGTTGTCGACATGCTCGTAATATGAAGGGCAAATATACAATTGGATAATGGACAATGTTTCTCTAGTACGGAGTTACTTTGATCGGGCAGAAAAGTATGTTGCATGAACTTTCCAGGCTCAAGGAAGTCGTCGCAATTATCGACAGGTTACTTTCCTCCCCATTTCTAGTATCCAGAAGACTTGCAGCACGGAATTGATGGGGGAAATCCAGTTTTCTTGAGCCTTCTCGGAACACTGAACTGCATGAGAGGAAGAGAGAGAAGGAGAAGGGCACGAAGGTCGACACGTCAAATGGGAGAAGGATAAATGGATTGTTTCATTTGAGATCATTGATCATTCCAAGATTAACTGGAACATGCAGCTAATGACCCATGCTGTCATGGCTTGCAGACAAGTTGGCATATTTCGACCTTTTGCCGACCAAAAAACAAGGAGGAGAAGGCCCATATAAAAACACACAATTCAATGCAACATACCTCCGACTGCCTCCCTGGGGAGTCAAAGCAGGGTCTGGGAGAATGAATATGTGGAACACATAACACGTATCAATGGATATGGCCAAGTCAAGATTCACATCATTGTCATCAGCATTGTCTGAACTCATGTATTTCAACTCCTTGTCCACAGATTCAAACGGTGACCTTTTGTGATCGGATGCTAAAGCCGAGCCAACTCAGGAGTGGTCCAAAACTCGCAGAATGACCCCAACTTTTTGGTCAACTGATTTTGTTTATTGCATGGCAATAAATACATTTATCAAATAATTCCGATATCCGGAGGCGGTGAATGAATCGCTACAAATGTCTGTTTTAACGTCATGGTGATATATGTATTGGAAAAAAAAATCTGTAGGTCAAGCAATTGTCAAGTCGTAGTGTTGTCTAGTGCTTAGATGTATGTTCCATTTTTTTCGGGACCACTTCGTCGTGTGAAAAAGTGGGACAAAACCTGCAAAGGTCGACAAACATCAAATGCGCCTCGCTCATTGTGGAACATATCTTTCAATTTGACCACAGGGTAGAAGGTTTGGGAAACAAATCGTAACAAAAGGCCTGAGTTTGAAGCTAAAAAAATTGGACCGAGCTTCGAGAAGAAAAACGCTTTTCAGGTCGATTCCTGGAAGCTCTTAACCTTATTTCAGAACCCAATGGGCCGAGAGCAATCCCCCAGCAATTGTTATCTAGTATGCATTGCACGATCATAACGTAGCAACTAATTACTTGAGAAACCCGAGGAAACAAGGATGTAATTGACGAGGATCCCCTGGTTCAACTTCAGAATCCAAAGCTCCCAGATCTTGCTCCTAGGACACCTTAAAGGCCAAGGTGCTTTTTTGTCTCAATTTTTGATCTCACTTAATCCGAAGCCAACCTCTTTGAACTTCCTTCATAAAGTAAACTGGACCATCTCTGGTTTGATGTTCCACACGACCCTACCTACCATAGTACACTTTTGCTCGTTCATATTTTTTGAGCGACGTTTCGAGCGATTGGAAACAGAGGGATGCTGACAAAAAAATACAAAAATACATCTACACTCGAACGCGCAAGCAAGCACATCCATCCATGAATGGCCTTGAGTTAACAATGTTTACTCTCCCGTTCAGCTTCCCCTCACTTCAAGTTGACTGCGAAGTTCATTTCTTTTCAAAACTCTTTTCAAGACTTAAGAGGTTATAGTGTATATATATAGTAATGAAGTTATGCTTTGGAACTATCTGATTGTTTTTCCAGACATTTTGAATTCGGCGTGAGTCGATGAAGCTGCAAGTTTATTAACAAAAAAGGAAGCGCTTAAGTAAACCTCACCTTCATAAATATCCTCCAACACGAATATCCTGGTAGAAAACATGATGTAACTCAATGTTATTTTCGTGGCACGTCCAATTAGGGGGAAGAAACTTTTCCCAAGTTCCATTTTTGCCAGTCCGAAGAAGTTACTTATGAGACTTTTGCTCATGTCAAAGTTTTCGTGATTGAAATCTTTGACGACAAGAGGGAAATGAGTGAGGGGCTTGTAATGAGTTACTAGGGTTTCACTGGCGGGCAAAAATTTGGACTATTCATTGTGTTGTCTTTCCTAGAATTGCGGAGTGAAACCGCTTTTCATGAAAGCCTCACTTTTCTATGAGCCTTTTTCACGTTCTGTCACGAGTTCTTTCAGATTCAAGAGCTTTAGGGCAAAAGACATCCTTCTCACACATCACACCGCATACGTAGACACAAGCAGAGGATTTGGGGTGGGCCAAATGTGCTGCTCTCCCATTCAAATTAAACATCGTTTATCATGCAAGCCAACAATGCTGTAATGTGCAAGTGCATCTCGGCCTGGAGGTGTTCCAGAAATTGGAATGCTCGTCCCGGCCTTTTTTCTCACTCTCACTCCCCGAAGGTCCTGTGCAAGCCCAGAAAGTGATCCTGGCATCAAAGTCCCCAGGGTTCGCACATTTGTCGT